>NC_142854.1:22760874-23065416 GCF_061612785.1 Hesperophylax consimilis | reverse complement strand
AAAACATCAGTGTATTCTGCTGTACTGTCCAAAATATTGCAATCATTTTCTAAAATTTCTATTTGTAATATTTCATCTAGGTTTTCTAAACTGTCTTCATTTTCACATCGATACAGCTCGTCATTGAAATTAAGATACTCTCCTTCTAAATTATCAAAATTGAGACTTCTAGCTTCTTCTTCTCTGTCATTCCTCATTTGTAATCCATTAGCGTCAAGAGAAGCTTTCCTGTCTTTCATCCTTTGGTCATCACTCAGCACTTCTTTCATGGCTTGATGACACGAAAGCGTATCTCCACAAGAGTTTGGTCTTCTTTTGACAGTTCCAGTTTTTGCAGATGGAGAGTCCCAGTCCAAATTGGCAACGGAAGAAGACAAAAGTAAGCCACCACAATGCTTTGGACTTGCCATTGTTAAAACGTATTCTTTTTTATTTGAATCACTATAGGATTAAATTCAACAGATCAATTGATCGTTGCAAATTATTGTTTTAATAGTTCTTCGTTGATCCATTTCAAACTTTGATCAAATTAGTTTTTGAGGTTTTTTTCTTGAAGAACACTAATGATTTATACATTTTGATTAATCACATCCAATGATTCACTTTTTCCTGAATTTAAAATAACTTTATTCTGTGGTTATTTCATAGTTCACTTTAGTTTCCACCGAGTCACTTTTAATGATTTATAAACTTGTCATTAAACATGGTCCAACGAACATTTAAACAACAACCTGAATATTAACAAAAAAATCGTCAACCATCTGCGTGCTGTGAAGCAGAAAACAAAGAAACATGTTAAACTAATTTATATTTAGACCCGGGGTAAGGTAATCTATATAAGTTCTTTGAAACTGAGAACTTTTCTGATATGATAATGATTTTTGAAGGTTAGGTTAGGTTAGTCTAAACCGTGATAAATAATTTAATATTAACTACTAATAGTTTCTACTGCCCGGCTAATATTTCAAAAATAAAATTCTAATGAAACATTGAAAATTAAATGAACAAATTTTAGAAAGGAAGTCTTGAATAAAATAATTCCCCTCAGGGCCCAAGTCATCCTTAAGGATGCTGTCTGGAGGGTCTTTTAAGATACAAAGGAGATGAAGTTCTGGGTAGGAAAAAGGTAGGAGGGTTGGGTTGGAATCTGGGGTCAATGTGTCTAGGAGTTACGAACGTATGAATACATCCCTCTCTCTGCGGTGCGAAGCGATGTTCCGAATGAGTGCTGCTGGAGAGGTCAAAAGGTTTCCCTAAACTAGTCTCTCCTACAGTTGTTTATTGGATAATTTTTATAGCGCCGCTTTTGTGAGATATCACCTCAGGGGCGCTTTACAGTATTATAAAAAATATAAATATTAAAAAATAAAGTGAAGTTAAGTTAAGTCAAATGAAGTATAGGAACTAGTGACACGAAGATAGAAGATGGAGACTCTGCAGCAAGAATCCTAGGTGGTGAAGAAACTGGACCAGCTGCTACAGCGAAAGAGTCCACCGAGTCCACCAACAGTGCCAGCACGAGGTTCGTCATCCGTCCAGGTACGTCTGCTGCTAATAAAGCGCTGACATACTATCTTCTCACAGATACCAGACCTTGGCAGCACCGCTGTGACGTTCGACGAAGATAGAGGATGGAGACTCTGCGGCAAGAATCCTATGTGGTGAAGAAACTGGACAAGCTGCTGCAGCGAGAGAGTCCACCAACAGTGCCAACACGAGGTTCGTCATCCGTCGAGGTACGTCTGCTGCTAATAAAGCGCTGACACACTATCTTCTCACAGATACCAGACCTTGGTAGCACCGCTGTGACGTTCGACGAAGATAGAAGATGGAGACTCTGCAGCAAGAATCCTAGGTGGTGAAGAAACTGGACCAGCTGCTGCAGCGAAAGAGTCCACCGCGTCCACCAACAGTGCCAGCACGAGGTTCGTCATCCGTCCAGGTATGTGTCTGCTGCTAATAGAGCGCTGACACAATATCTTCTCACAGATACCAGACCTTGGCAGCACCGCTGTGACTACAGACGAAGATAGAGGATGGAGACTCTGCGGCAAGAATCCTAGGTGATGAGGAAACTGGACCAGCTGTTTCAGCGAGAGAGTCCACCGCGTCCACCAACAGTGCCAGCACGAGGTTCGTCATCCGTCCAGGTATGTGTCTGCTGCTAATAAAGCGCTGACACACTATCCTCTTACAGATACCAGACCTTGGCAGCACCGCTGTGACGTTCGACGAAGATAGAAGATGGAGACTCTGCAGCAAGAAGTTAGTGGGCAGATGCATCCGCCACCAAAACCTGGCCAAACCTCACTCCGTGAACCCGGGTACCCCTGCTAAGGCATCAAACGCTACGTATCACAATTTAACTATCTTCAAAGTGATAGTTCTATCGATCTAGAAACTCCTGACAGAAAATAAGAGCTCACGGTTCGGTTCGATTTGACTATTGAACAACAGGTTATTATTTAAGAAAAATGGTAACTACAGGTTAAAGTACCGAATAGTTATCTCTGACTTTATAAATACATGAATCGTTTCAACGTAAATCTAAAATATACGTTATCCTATGGATAGTGCTTTTGGAAGCTTATCGAGCGGATGGTTATATATTTATTTACACCTCTTACAAAGTTAATAGTTTTTGCACTAAAAATGAAAAACAGTGAACACAGCAATTTTATATCTATAAATTTCGGAACTACGTTTAGCTAACAGCGTTTTGTTCCATCATGAGCTATGGATCTTTAAAATTTGCAATGAATTTTTCAACTGCACAAAATACTGTAAACTTTTGAGAAATATGAGTCAGAAATAATTATGCAAACTCAACCATTTTTATCTGGCTGTGTCATTACATTTACGAATTATGAAGTTTTGACACAAACACAACACGGCACAATCACCCAAAAATAAATCATGATAATAAAACTTTTGGCTGGGAAAAACTCAAATCGTAACTTAAAACATTGTTTGTTTCATATTTTTTAATTGTTAATAATGAAAATTCTTTGCGAAACCGGTTAGCAATGACGTCACACACAGATCACCATTTTATTCAGAAAAGGTCGACAAACTCAACTGTCACAAAACAAATAACAAGAAATGTTGAATAACAACATCTTGTTCGCGAAATGTCTTCATTCAAACTGTCTCAGTTAAGAAAAACACGGCCTTATATGGGTTCGGTTTTCCGGCCTTATGTCCGAACACTTTGTCCGAACGTAACAGCTGATTGAACACAAAGTGTACTTTGTATGAAGCTGAGTCATGCTTTGGGAAGTTTGCGCTGTTCGGACGAACTGCTCGCTCTGCGAACGTGAATCAAGTGGAACGCTGGGAAATTCAAACAAGGAAAATGCGTCCGGTTTTCCGACGTCATAGGAATACAGGGTGGTTACAAAAAAATCACAAAAAATATCCACTATTGGCTTATTGGAGTGCTGATTCCTCCATTCAAATCTCTTGTAAAACCGTAACTCTGGTTGGATTCCTGGACATGTTCATGACATAGATCACGCAATGTTTGTAGTATTGGCACATTGCTAGTCAATCCAAGGGAGCCTGTTATGCAACAATACAAAGTACTATCCCATCAAAACCGTAGATTCGACAATTCCAATGAGGATTGGACATTCTTCCGTTCCTTCCTACCTTTTTTAAGTCACTTGATTCCTCAGATTGTACATTCTGTGGTCTAGGAGTGGGAATTTTAAGTCAGATATTTTTTTTAATTATTGAACATAATATTAGCGATTCCTAAATGAAAATTTTAAACGGAAAAAGATACGGTTACATCTAGGACTTCAACCCAGGACACTTGCCTTGTCGGTGTACCGTTCTACCAACTGAGCTAATGGAACCCTATCTCCTTCGGTCATATTTAACCGTATCATTCGCACATTTTTATGGACTGCTATCTTTGTGTATGATCGCAAGATTCAACTCGAACTAAATGCAATCTAGAAAGTATCTTAGATGAATATATCTTTTATTTATTTTAAAGTGCGACATCTATTGACTTTTTATGCAAGTGTAGGATGAAAATTTTATTTTTGGAATTACTTAATGAGTAAAACTTCAAATTATAATATTTAATTATTGAAGACAATATTAGCGAGAGGTGAAAAAATGAAGACAATGTTGGTAGTTCTTATTCGAAATATGATACAGTTAAAAAAGACCGAAGGAGATAGGGTCCCATTAGCTCAGTTGGTAAAGCAAAGCAAGGCAAGGCAAGGGTCCAAGAGAAGGTGCGTCTGCATTTTCCAAGAAGAGGTGTTATTTTGATATTTAATCGTAAAAGATCAATGGTTTTGTTGCTTGTGTGGCACGTAGCGCCATCTTGTTGAAATTAAACGTTGTCCAAATCAATACCATCCAATTCCGGCCATAAAAAATCATTAATCATCTCAGCGCAATCCATCCACCGTAACTGTTGCTCCAGCCTCATTTTCGAAAGAGTAAGGTCCAATGACTCCGCCGGACCATAAACCGCACAAAACAGTCACACGTTGAGGATAGAGAGGCTTTTCAACAATAACTCTTGGTTTTTCCGAGCCCCAGATGCGACAATTTTGCTTGTTGGCGAAGCCATCGAGGTGGAAATGGGCCTCATCACTCAAGATGATTTGCATTTGATTCACTCAAATGAATTTAAATAATTTAAATGCATTGTTGAAGCACGTATCGTTCCATTTTTATTAATGGCGTAGTTTCTACTTGTCAAATATTAAAAAATGACAGCTTCAAAAGTAACATCTAACAAAATAGTGGGCTATTCAAAATAACACCTCGTATTGGAAAACTCTGTAAATATCAATTTTATTTAAATTGGTAAATTTCAAAATTATATGAAAAATTGGAGTCGAGTTCAGACTTAGAAGAGATGTTGAATAGAGGGGAGGCAATTTTATATAAGGCTTGATAGAAGAAAGGATATTTGTTTAGAGAGGGATAGCCAAAAAATGTGTGATCTAAAGTTCCCACTTCTAGTCCACAAAAGGCGTATGTTATATTCGTACATTTTTTTTCACTTGAGTACATGCAAATGCATCAAATATAAGTGTTTGAACACTTTTACTTCATATATGAATGGCGTGTCTCAATTCGGCAGATTGAAAATCCATCAGGTGTGTTGAGAGATGAAAATTTAATATTAAAAACACTTAAATTATGGTGAATGCGCTTTTGAAACACCCGTTCGTTTGGCACGGTGACTCACATGGGACTCTATAGATTTAGTTTGGAGGAGAATGCCAGAGGGAAGATGTATCTATCTCTTTCTACAGCATGTTTATCAATAACCAGCAAACAGCATCTCAACACTAATTTTGAGATGAAATAATTTTTTTTCAGGGTCGCAAAACAATGCGTCTATAATAGCCAAATAAGAAAAATTAGGAGACCTACTTTAATATAGAAGTGACGATAATGATGATGACAGATAAGAAAAATAAAAATAGCTGCAAAGCGGAATTTTATAGGTCTTAAGGGCACTTTACAAGATGCTTTTTTTCGTCCAGTTTTAATATGGGTTCGGGATGAAAACAATAGGTCCCATGATAACTCAACACACATTTAAAAAGTGACACAAGTCATTAAAAGCGCTGTTAAATAACCCGTAAACCTAACCTGCGTAACCTATTAACCTAGTATTTGTTACTTCATTTTTCATGACTTTTTAATGGCATGTTAAATTGTCATTTTGATTTATCAATAGATATATTTAAAAATATATAATTTTTTTTGACTGCGAATTGAATGTTCCTCCCCAGAGACCAGGGAACAACTGAATCAAATTCCAATTAGGACCAACATTAATTTGGTATATTAACTGTTGTAATGTCATTCAATTCCACAGAAATTCGTATATGTTTGCGTGTATATGTGTGATTGCCACCAAAAGTTGACAGAATGCATTGTCATCACTATTGAATAAATCTGTCGAGTTTCGGCTCGATCGGATGTCGAGAAATGGGTTAATTTCCGATTTCAAGAATTGCATTAAATTTATTACCGAAAAAAAGTGAAATTCAAACAGATGTATTTAAAAATAATGTGTAGGGTAATAGGGTTTTCCAATAAGAGGTGTTGTTTTGAATAGCCCGCTATTTTGGTAGATGTTACTTTTATAGCTGTCATTTTTTGACATTTGACAAGTAGAAACTACACCATTAATAAAAATGGAACGATACACGCTTCAACAACGCATTGAAATTATTAAAATTCACTTGAGTGAATCAAATGCTTCACTTGAGTGAATCATCTTGGTGGCTTCGTCAACAAGCAAAATTGTCGCATCTGGGGCTCGGAAAACCCAAGAGTTATTGTTGAAAAGCCTCTCTATCCTCAACGTGTGACTGTTTGGTGCGGTTTATGGTCCGGCGGAGTCATTTTTTTTTCTTTTTTAATTCCTTAATTTTTCCCAATTTTTACATTAATTACATACAATATTATATAAATCAATAAGAATATTGGGAACTCACTAAGGCGCAGCCTGTGCGCGGGTAATATATTTAAGTTATTATTTTATTGTACCTAGAAATAAACAAATTGTGGGCATATAAAATGAAAACAAGATTACATTTTGTATAAGCGTTTTGTATAAAAAGTGTTCATAATAGTGTATAGTGAAGTTATTAGTGTTTAGTGTAATATATGGTGAATATTTTATGAGAAACATAAATTGATACAAATTAAATAAAAAAAGTTTCAATTGCTGTATAGAAAAGATATAATTTTAATTCTTTTAAATATTGAGGAAGTTTAGTTATCACTTGAATATTTTTCGGTAAAAGATTGAAAGTACGAGGTCCAATGAAACTTCAGTGTGTTTGCATTTGTTTTGTGTTCGTTTGGGGAGTATAAAATACATTATTATTTCTAATGTTGGTTCTGTTTTCATTTATTTCGAATTTATTTTTGTTTTTAAAGATGTATTTCATAGTTTGCAAAATAAATAGTTTACGGAGACAGAATAGTTTAGATTCTTTGTATAACTCATCCGTTGAAAATGTTCTTTTCCGACTATACATAACTTTGATGATATAATTTTGAATTATTTGTAAAGGTTTGATATGTGCATTAAGCGCACCGCCCCATCCTATTATTCCGTATATGAGTGAAGATTGCACCAAAGAAAAATAAATAATTTTCAGTTTTTCAACATTGAGCACTTCTTTTAGTCTGTAAAATGTGTATGTAAGATATCTTAATTTGTATCTTACTTTTTCGAAAATGAGGCTGGAGCAACAGTTACGGTGAATGGATTGCGCTATCGAGAGATGATCAATGATTTTTAATGGCCGGAATTGGATGGTATTGATCTGGACAACGTTTATTTTCAACAAGACGGCGCTACGTGCCACACAAGCAACGAAACCATTGATCTTTTACGATTGAATATCAAAATAACACCTCTTATTGGAAAACTCTGTATTTTGTTACCGTTTTTTTGAATACTTTTAGATCGTTGAGATTATTTTTCATTGTTTTACGTAACTTAATTATGTTGCATGTTTATTTCAGTTTATATTTAAAATATTGATAAAAAATATTACATAATATGTAATTATAAGCAATAATTAGTCTCCTGAAAACAAATACAAATTGAAAATATCTCCAACAGTAAAAATTAAAAATAAATGCCGCCAACGGGAATTGAACCGGTGCCTTCTGATGTCCGGTCAGGTGCTCTGAACCACTGAGCTATGTCGGCTTATTTCCAACCCGCCCGAAAAAAAGTAACATATAAAAAGGCCCCTAAGCATTGTGTTCATTGGTGCATATGTACACCTGATGTCCTTACCAAGCGTCACTGAGAAAGAGCCTTTTATCTACGCCTACCTACGAATTGTTAATTGATTTTGAGTTTCGGAAAACTTTATAATTTATAGTGTGTTATTTTATTGGTCGATATTCGTTATTTATTTATTTATTTATTATTTTATTTACGCCCTAATGGGCTTTTACATGAAAATATACATTTACATTGATTACAATAATTGAACATAAGAAGATAAATGGAGTTAATTGTAAGAAAGCAACACATATAATAAAATTTTGTGCAAATTAGCAAAACACTAATAAGATGGATTCAATATAAAATATACCCAAGCATGAAATAGTAAGTAAAAGAAAGTTCAACATAAAAAGTAAGTAAGTGGGTGTGTTTAAACCCAGTATTAATTGTGAGTTTAACAAATCGATAAACCAATATAAATTAGAGTGTAACTTACTCGTGAGGTAAAGAACATTATAACAGAGATTTAAAAAAAAAAAAAAAAAAAAATAACAAAATAAGAGTTGCACCTGTAAAAAGCAAAAACTAATAGAATTTAGCAATATCGACATGAATAAGAAATAATAAGATCTGAGATGGAACATAGTGTTATGTATAAAAAGTAGTTAGTAGGTATATGCATACAATTATAAGTGTATAGTAGAGCAAATAAAAAACAAACAAATATGGATATAATTTACTTGAAAGGTTTCGAATGGGAGAAGATGTAATAAAATTATTAAAGCTATAAAAGTTAATTATTAGCCGATAGAATCGAAATAAGTTGCCTTTTAAAGCTCACAAAATTGTCAAAACCAAACATATCTATAAGTTCACAGTATTTATTCGCAAGGTTGTGAATTCTAGGAATTGGTGAAAAAGTAGAATAATTAGTGTTGAGGTTCTTGTTAAATTTAAAAGTATCTTTACTGCGAGTTTGCCTAGCAGGAACATTAATGCAAATAAGTTCCAACAGATTAGGGCTGTCAATTAAAGATTTAATAATTTTGAATAAAAATAGCAAATCAATTAACACTCTTCTATCAGATAATTTAAGAAGTTTAGTTTCAGCAAGCAAGTTATTGTAATTTATAAATTCGATTGGAATTTTCATTTTAAAATTAATGTACCGAAGGAATTTATTTTGTACCTTTTCTAATGATAGAGAATGGACTTTCTGAATAATAAATTATAAATAATTTAAATTATAGAATAATGAATTTTCTTATGATTCGATTTCATCGATAGCTTGGTAGATATGACATTTGGCTAGAAGTCGGACGAGCTAAGTAAGATATTCACACAAGTTACGCTTTGTAACCACCATCCAATCCAAAAATTAGGTGGATTAGATGGATGTAAATTTCCAAAACAGAACATCTGTGTTTGATCATCATTATAAAATTGACACGATGTCAGGCAGTGCAAAGAAAACAGAACGCGTGCTAAATGAGCTAGAACCAAAAGGAAAAAGTCAGTGACGTCATCGGTTTCCATTCAAATCTATATAGAAGCCAATGTCTAGTGTGTATTATTTATTTATTTCATAGGATTTTTCTTTTGCTGAAGTATTTCTGAACAAGTTTAAACAGGCTGTATGCAAGAAATGAAAATATTTGTGAGAACTAGGTTCGCAGCAACATTCACCGCGAAAACTATAAACTTCCAGTTTTTTTTTATTTTATTTATTTAGCTAAAATTATTTTATTTATATGAGTTAAATTTAAAAATACTTCGTCCTAAAATCCAGGTACTTAAAAACCTGTTCATTTTATAACGAACTGATCAATTGGTAGCTGGGTGGTCAAATGCGTCGGGCTATCACCCGTCGTGGGTTCAATTCATTTGCGGAGTCCTGTTTTAACTCAATCGTTTTGCATTTCGTTAGTCCGTTCCGTATGCGTTTCAAGGTGGTGGCCGTTTTAATATTTCAGTTAAGATTATTTTTTCAAATGTGAAATCGTCGTATTTATTGGGACTTTCTCATTTGAATTTGAAAAAAATATTTATAATGGTACCTACCTGTCTAAAGAAAGTTCGAAAAAAGAATTAATTAACATTGAGATGTAACTTTTGTATCTTTTGACAAATTGTATAATTACTTATTTGAATTAAAAAATGTTATTTACATAAAATATACTGTTCACAATTAAGTAGGTAGTGAGATTTCAAGTACCTAATTACTAAATTACAAATCTTATGATTTCAGGGGACATTTTGGTTTTGATTTATCAAATAAGAAAAAATTAAAAACATACTTTATTGACGCGAGGTTTACAGTTAAGAGAACTACCATAAATTATGGTTGTATGAGTTTTTCAATATTGTCACGTTATTCTTCAAATCAAAACAATGAAAAATATTTATCAAATAATCACAACCCTTAGCTATGTCAATATGTTATTAGAACATTTTGTTTGGACAGAGGGTGAGTTCATTTGTGAGTTTGGGAAAGAGACATCTTACGGAATATTTCTCAATTAATTTTGACAGATTCACGTCAGATTTATTTTTCCTATTTATCCTTATGATTGATCGCAGCGTAATTATTATTTCATATTTTATTTTATTAGGCGCTAAAAAATGATGACGCAATTATATGCACCTTTCTCCAACGGTTACACACCTATAAAAAGTGCTATAAAGTTATGAAAAGTGCTGAAACAAAACATAGGTTTAATAGTTACATATGTAACCGAGTGACAAAATGACAATTCAACACACCTATAAAAAGTGCTATAGAGTTATGAAAAGTGACGAAACGAAAACTATTTTACCTAGTTTTTGTATCATCACTTTTCAGTTAGTTACATATGTAACCTATTTAACCTAGTTTTTGTTTCATCACTTTTCAGTTAGTTAAATATGTAACCTATTTAACCTATTTAACCTAGTTTTTGTTTCATCACTTTTCATAACTTTATATCACTTTTTATAGGTGTGTTGAATTGTCATTTTGATGAGTGATCCGGTCACCATCTCTAACATATATGGTCCTACATTCCTCCACTCAACCTGTCACTCAATTACCTGTACCTGTCTAACAGTGTGGAATAACTACATCAGTGACATTTGCAACAATTTAATCATAAATTACTAGTTTGTTAAGAAAACCTGTGCAGTGTACACGTTAAGCGTTCCCTCAGTGCGTTTAATTCGAGCTTATTACGGAGTTCGTGCAGTGGTGACTACGCAATGTACCTCAAATCCATAATATCTGTTCGTAATAATAATCTAACAGTGTACAGTGACCTACATTAGTTACATTTACAACAATTTAACTACACATGACCAGTCTGTTAAGAAAACCTGTGCAGTGTACACGCTAAGCGTTCCATGAGTGTGATTAATTCGAGTCTATTACGGAGCTTGTCCCACAAATTCATAATATCTGTACGTAATAATAATCTAATGCAACAACTTAATAATACATGACCAGTCTTTTAAGAAATCCTGTGCAGTGTACACGTTAAGCGTTCCCTCAGAGCGTTTAATTTGAGTCTATTATAGAGCTCGTAATGTACAGTGGTGAGCACGCAGTGTCCCACAAATTCATAATATCTGTACGTAATAATTATTTAATTTAATTATACATGACCAGTCTGTTAAGAAATCCTGTGCAGTGTACACGTTAAGCGTTACCTCAGTGGGTTTAATTCGAGTCTATTATAGAGCTCTTAATGTACAGTGGTGAGCACGCAGTGTCCCACAAATTCATAATATCTGTACGTAATAATAATCTAATGCAACAATTTAATTATACATGACCAGTCTGTTAAGAAAACCTATGCAATGTTCACGTTAAGCGTTCCCTCAGTGCGTTTAATTCGTCTATTACGGAGCTTGTGCAGTGGTGACCACGGATTATCCCTCAAATCCACAATATCCATCGAAAAGACCGAGGGAAGTTAAAATCAATTCCAATTCTAACTGTTAACCACAGCTACCCCGATAGTTGTGTCAAATATTGATAACAGTTCATAATAAAACCACAAACTATTCGGATATAAAATTGTGACTGCACAAAAGTTTAGTTTTTTGGCAATTACAGAAAAGCACGTATAAATGCTGTAATCCTGAAATTCTGGATCTACGACATTCCCCGGACTGCTCGAAAATTATAAATGCACGCAGCATTGGAAATATATTCTTATCGTAGAATAACTTAAGCCCCCACCCCAGATTTAATTTTTAAATTCTAAGCTTAATAGATCTTTGTTTCCTGCACTTGGCGGTTACACCAAAACTAAACGCCGAAAACCACATTATTGCGCAGTACTGTAGCACTTCTACATACTAAAACACACACACTTCACCACAATCTACACATCTGCCTTGATGGTGGACACTGTAACACAGAACAACACGGCAAAATAACCCAAAAATGTGTTATTCACAATGAAAACATTTTTTTTAAAACCCCACCCCAATTTCTACCGATTTATAACAAGTTTATCTTTAACTGCTTAAGTTTTTGAATTAAAATAAATATATATTTTTTTTTAAGATAATATCCGTACATCGTTATGCCGAAACGTTAATTTTATGAAATTCCCTCGATAGAAAAAAATCGCAAAGTAAGCTCCGAAAATTATTAAAAACACGCTTTTCTGTTATTTAATATGTTACAGGCATGAAAAAATTCATAGTATATCTTTAAACGCAACTTAAGGATTTGTCGAGAGATTTTTGCTCTATTTCAAACGAATCGTGTTTTATTAATCATTTTCGATTGATTTTTATGTTTTTTTAATATTAGCGCGCTCCCTCTAACATTCGTATTTACCTATCTCCCTTTCACACCATCTTTGAACGCTTACTACAGGGCCTTAATGAGTAAAACCTCAAATTGTAACATTTAATCAATGAAGGCAATATTAATGAAAGAGAAAAATATTCAGTAGCATATAAAAATTGAACCCAGGAACTCTTCATTGCCGGGGAAGTGCTCATACCACTGAGCTAATTCAATTATATAAACTTAATTCATTTTTAACTTTATCATACTTCGACTGAGAGCTTCCAACATTATCTTAATGCATTTTTTTGGCTGCTATCTTTATGTATGATTGCAAGATTCTACCCGAACTAAACGCAATCTAGATAAGTGTCTTCGATGAACATATCTATTTCAATTTTAATGTGCAACATATATTGAGTGGATATCGACATATATGTGAAAGAGAATAAGAGTCCCAACTGCTCCCTATCGCCTGGAGCCAGTGAGACTAAGGCGTTCCCAATTGGAGTTTATGTTCGTTTTAAGGTAGTGGAGAGGGGAAAGGGATTGTCAAGAAGAAGGTGGGGAGTACCTCTCTATTCGGATCTAGTAACCAAACACGGTTAAAACCGTTTCAAGCAACTGAATGGTGGTCTGTCATGGCGATACTGAGAGCACCTACAGCTCGGATTCTGTAAAAAGTGAACACAATCAAAGATAACCCAATAATTAATAATACTAATGTAGAACATTGTAATACAAAACCAACCATTAATTTTTGACATTTGCAACAATTCAATAAATTTTACATGACCAGTCTGTTAAAAAACCTGTGCAGCAAACACATTAATTTAAACATCAACTAAAAAGCGATATATTTATATTATTATCTTCAAAACTATTCGTATCTAAAGTCTTGTAATACTTTCCTAGTGCTCTTATAAGAATTGTTAGGTTACAATGTGAGTTATAATGTATGATATATCTTTCATCCCCCAAGGTGCAATGCTTACCACCCCCTGCAGGAATAAACAGCTGATTCTTTTCACCCCATATATATTTCTTAACACGTTTAGGGCGAGTGAAATTTTTGGCAGTGTGTATTTATTATATATATATTTTTTAATATTTAAGTCCACACTAATTCAAAACTTTTTCTCATGGTTTATGTCATCTTTGGAGATGATGTGTACAGGTTATTTTTTCGATTTCGAAAGTCAGAAATAAATTAAGATAACTCTCAGGCTAATTTTTTCGCTTTTGAGAACAGCTCAAATTATGGTATCATAGATATCGTTGTGTCTCCTTTACGGTCATTGTGAGGAATATAATTTAAACGGTGTTAGAAAGAGAAAACATGACGCTTTATATTCAAATCAAGAATTTAAATGTTCACCTATATTAAACTAAAGTTTCCAACCTCAATTTGAGAGAAATTTATAAAATTTGGTGAATTTTTTATTAATAATTTATACGAAACGACAAAAAAATATGGTAACGGTAATAAAACGTGTGTGTATTTTTCGTTACCAAAAATATATAGGGTGAGTAATTTTTGAAACTTTTTTATGTTTGCATTTAAAATGACAAATATTTTAAAAATTAAATGTTTATCTATCTATACAAATAAAAACGGAAATGTTAGTTTCTTCAAAATCTTAAATAAGCCTAAACAGTATCAATATGCAAGAAATAAATAATATTTTTGAAAGAATATATATAACATTCATAAATAAAATAAATAATAAAAATAAGAAATTTATCTCCGGGCGTGAAAGTGTCAAGATAACAGTCGTCTCATTCTTTCATCAGATAACATTAAAGTCGCCGTTCTTAATACAGGGGTTGCACTTTTAGATTGGCCAAATAATATTCCTCGTTCCTTAAGGGTGCATTCTTCCCAATTCCCACCCCCTACATAATACCCAAGGGTGATTCACCACTATCCAACTAAACCCTGTGATCACACTTCTTATTCTTATTCGTTATACTGCGCTGTTTACCCCTCCCGGAAACTGTGGGAGACATGGAATGAATGGAGGTGCAATGTAATGTTGAATAAATTAATGAATTGAAAGTTGAAAAGCATAAATGTAATCTAGAAAATGGAATAGCAAACGATTTAAAACTACTCGTATCGCGTAGTGCTGCATATATCGTATGTCTCCAAAAACGTCCTCGTAAAAGTCATTCTATCTCCCTTTCTATTATGGTCAGACATATTACATAAATAGATTTATAAAGAGAGAACACGTAGCTATGTTTTTGCATTTAAAAGTTTGCCAATTACGCTCGAGTATAATTTGAAAAGAAATACTACAAAACAGAAAAACAGCAAACAGTTCACCAGGTTAAGGGGTGCCATTTCGACGTGAAGTGACAATAACCTGCTGCTGCCACACGCAAAGCTCACATCAACAGATAATATAAAGCACAATAGCGCTCGCCATACAATCCCATACAGACCCGACACACGTAAAAAGATAACGCGCTATAAGTGTGGTTCTGAACTTCGCTAACCGAATTTATTTTACGTAACCGCTCCCGACGCGATATTTGAAACGTTATGCGTCCCCCTCTCCGCCGTAAAAAGGAGAGGGGGTCATTTTAATTACGGAGCTACCAACTAAGTTCCGTGTTCCCTTTGACAGCCATGACATAAGCAGCCTAATAATGCATTTCTTATTTATTATGTTAGCTCATATCGTCATGTGTGCTAGTAAATTTAGAAACATAAAAAAATCAACTTTATTTGGCAAACATACTTAACATATATTTAAAATATAAATATAATCAATATTGGAATTTGAAGTAAACAAATTTTCGCGCTTTCAAAATTAATCATATTTTTAATCTCAGTATGTTTATATGGTAATATCATTCGGTTTTTTGATAAAGTTGGACGGCCTGATACCTACATAGAGAAGCTTCTAGTTTGTTCGTTTGTTGATTGTTTTCATTGTTGTCCAACAGATCCAGCAATAGGCGTCAAGTATCATCCATTTCGAAAACGTGCTCAAGCTGTCAGTAAGTAAAGTTGTCTCTTTGACAGATGAAATTATGTTCCTCGGCCGCTCTCGAATTCAACTGACCCCCTCTCCTACCATAGGAAGAAATATTTAATAGCGTCGTGTGTCGGTAGAAAAGATGATGCGCTGTACAATAACTTTTGATGTGAGCTTTGCGTGTGGCAGCAGCTTTATTGTATAATTAACGTTTTTTTTAATTTCGAATGAAGTAATAAATACAGTTGATGAAATTATGACCCTATATATTTATAGGACAATATCTTAGTCAGGTTTTGAGATAGCCAAGGGATGATGTTGGGAAGTAAGAGTTTCACAGATGCACTCATAGAGGGCAGTGCAAAGAGCTTGTTTGGAAGTCCGCAAGATGGCAGCTAGTAGTCAGTAGTCGCCAGGGCCAGTTAGAATGCTTCCAGACAAACATGGTGTTTGCAGATCTCATTTAACCAGCTCCTAGTTAGGTCTACCATCGAACGGTCATATTTTTTTACTATAAACTAAATCTTTTTTAAATTGCATTAGAAACTACTCAGGCCTCTGACATGTTCTGTCTGTAGTTCAGAGTATTTCCGCTTTGCAATAAAATCCTTATAAATGAAATATTTATGAATTTATCCGAAAAATTACAAACTGTTTTTAAAAGGTAATAACACACGCTATCTAATTCACTGTAACCTAACTTTTTTGATGTTTCATAAAAAAATTAAAATTGCGTTCGGAATTTTTGGTTTCATAAAGGCGCACATTTTAATTCTTCTCTGGTTAAATTCTACAATTTATAAAAAGCGTGGTGTTTTCTCTGTCTAACACCGTTGAGATCATATATCTCACCATGGCAGTAAGGGAGATACAACGATATCTATGAGACCATTGACTGAGTTGTACTCAATAACAAACGAATTAGTTTGTGTGTTAAAGCAATTTAAAAATTGGTTTGAATCACGATTGAACCTTCCTATTCAGCAACTGTTGTCGAAAACTTTCAAACGAATTATTTCTCCCATCCCATTTCATAGAAATGCGTATATATCCGCGTGTATGTTTGTGATTGCCACTAAAACTTGATAGAGTGTATTGTCATCGACAAAGAATATATCTGGCGAGTTTCAGCTCAATCGGGTGTCGGGAAGTGGGTTAATTTCCGCTTCCAAGATTTTTATTCACTCATTACCGAAAACAAAAGTGAAATTAAAATAAATTTATTTAACCCTTAAATGCATGATTTATTAAATTTTCTGGAAAAAAATATATTTTGTAGATATTTACATGCATATTCAAGGAAATATAAAGAATATATTTTATTTGTAATTTTTTAATGATATTTGATTAAAAAAAATTGTTGCAAATTTACAACACCATGTATTTAATAAGAAATAATATGAACAATTTACGTATGAAAAAAAAATAAAAAACCTAAAAAAAATTCTCAAAACTTACAAGTGTACCGGAAAAATACGAGTTATTACATATAAGTATTGTATTATTGTATCTACTTACCTAAGAAAATCAAAATAATAACAGCAAAACCAAACTGTAATTCTAACCTCCAACCAATTTTCGAGAATCTTCACTTTGTTGAAGAAAAAGTGACATTTGACATTCGCGAAAGAAAAAAAAGGTGATGCCACTCGAAAATATATTACCGTGAACTTGATAATTCTAAAACGGCATGCATTAAGTATACACTAAAGAGTTAAAGGTGGTTTGAACGGTATGTTGCAGTTTTACAACAGTATGCATTTAAGGGTTAAAAATCAACGGAAAGCGATATTAAAAACTGCATTAGTTAAAAAATAAATGCTTACGACGGGAATTGAACCCACATCTTCTGATTGCCGGTCAGCTGCTCTGAACGACTAAGGTCGGCTTATTTCCAACACGCCAAATAATTCAATATGTACTAGTACTTCAACCAACTTACTTTAATTAAAAATGTTTATATATATTATTTGTAGAACCTACAGACAAGCCGTCATGTGTGACAGCTTTGTGGGACTGCATAAAACTTGTATCTTTAAAAATTTATAATAAAAATTAAAAAAAAATAAAAAAAAAAAAAAAAAACAATTACTGCTAATTATCTTTTTTCACCTGTAAACAACTTGAAAAACTGAAATATGAACAAAAATTTCAGGCGAGTAATTATTGTTTATAATAATTTTCTATCGATTCTATTTGAAATTGATTGAACATGGTATTATTTTGTCTAGGCTTTAGGGGGTATTAACCTAAATTAATTAAGAATGGCAATGTGTGCAAGTTTTAGATACTATCAGCATCGCCCTGGTAAAAGAGCAACATTCAGAACAGAAAAGTTATCGATGTAGAAAAGAGTTAGGGCGATATTTTAAATAAACGAGCAGCACTTAAAAGTGTACGATACTAAAATAATTCAGAATGCTGTGGCGGTCTACCTTCTCTGCTTACCCCGGCGGAATATGGAGTGATGTTTACTTAGTTAATATTCGACTTTTTTTCTATTTCTTTACTGTTTACGATTACTCCGAACTAAAAAAAAACTAGTACGCAAACGAAAATTTAAATGCTAAGCTTAATATATATTTGTTTCCTGCACTTGACGGTTACATCAAAACCAAACGCCTAAAACCACATAAATGCGCAGCACTGTAGCACTCCTAAATACTTAAACACACAAACTTCACCACAATCTACACATCTGCCCTGATGATGGACACTGTAACACAGAACAACACGGCAAAATAACCCAAAAATGTATTAGTCACAATGAAAACATTTTTTTTTTATATTAAGAAATGTATAAACGCGTTATTACGTTCATCTCGTTAAGGATTAACCTTGAGGTGATATTCATAAAAACGGCGCTATATAAATTATCCACGTAATTTCCCGACCTTACCACGTGGGTATTCGCACACAACTGAAGGCATTGCGACACAGCTGTGTAGACGACTCCGAACATTCCACCATCCCCTTCTCACCCCACGTGGGTGAATCTTTAATTCCATTAAAAGGGAAAACTGCCGATGTGGTGGGTGGTGTTTTGGTCAGGTGTGGATAACCCCCGGCTCGCGGGCCATAACTAGTCCGCAAACTCTTTTGAACGAAGAAGTTGATGACTCTAGAGGCAGACATGATGGTATCAAGCGAAAGAAATGGTTGCCGGATAATTCGACACAATTAGAATTCAACGCATCTTTAAAAAGTGATGTACAGGGTTTTCCAATAAGAGGTGTTATTTTGAATAGCCCACTATTTCGGTAGATGTTACTTTTAAAGCTGTAATTTTTTGATATTTGACAAGTAGAAACTACGCCATTAATAAAAATGGAACGATACACGCTTCAACAACGCATTGAAATTATTAAAATTTACTTGAGTGAATCAAATGCAAATCATCTTGAGTGATGAGGCCCATTTCCACCTCGTTGGCTTCGTCAACAAGCAAAATTGTCGCATCTGGGGCTCGGAAAACCCAAGAGTTATTGTTGAAAAGCCTCTCTATCCTCAACATGTGACTGTTTGGTCCGGCGGAGTCATTGGAAATTACTTTTGTGAAAATGAAGCTGGAACAACAGTTACGGTGAATGGATTGATGATGAGAGATTAATCATCTCTCTCATCTATCGAGAGATGATTAATGATTTTTTATGGCCGAAATTGGATGGTATTGATCTGGACAACATTTACTTTCAACAAGACAGCGCTACGTGCCACACAAGCAACGAAACCATTGATCTTTTACGATTGAATATCAAAATAACACCTCTTATTGGAAAACCCTGTATAATCATGAAAAGTGGCGTGATTGTTAGTAATTTAGTTATTTATAAATTAGATTAATTATTTAACCAAACGGAGTACTGCCATTTAAAATTTAAATAAATTTGTGTGTATTTAAAAAAAATCCCTTTTTCAATATAGTTCGTAACTTGAGTATTGTGGAAATTAAGTAAGGATAGGTTGTATCAAAAAAAAATTTAACAATTCATCAAATTTCAAAGTTGATTTTCACGTTTTGTGAAGGTTCTAATCATTTTCTGTTATTTTATCATAATTAGCCAGTTGTTTCATAAAACTAAAATAATAACAGAACTTGAATAGAACCTTCACGCAACTTGAAAATCATCTTTGAAATTTGATGAATTGTTTAAATTTTGAGAAACAATCTGTCTTTAGTTTTGGCTCGGATGTTGTGCGAATTGTTGCCCATGTCTGGAGTAGGCACTAGTTACGGCTAGGCAGGTTGCACTGCAAATCCGGTGGGCGAACCACCCCAATGCGGAGGCGTCGCTATCCTGAGTCACAGGGCGAGTTTTTTCATCAAGGTTTATGACATTGTGAATTGTTTATTAAGTTAACAAACTATTGTAAGAACGACGGCATAAAGTCTTTTTAATGTTCTGAAAATATTTATGTATTTTTGAACATTAGAATTTTACGTATACACAATCGACATAACATTGCTTATTAGCGAAGACCTGTAAAAAATTACGGGATATCATAAATTAATTATAGATAAAGGTTCAGATAATAAAATAATTGCCTCGGAATCATTGCCTTTCAAAAACAAACATTTTCAGTTTTAGAGACGATTAGAAATTTATCTTTCGAATGAACACCATTAGAAAACTTAAAAAATAACTTCTGTCAATAATGAACAACATAAGTAAATTTTTAAAAATAACTTCGTAATAAAGAACAACATTAGTAAACTTAAAAAATAACTTCTGTCAATAATGAAAAACACTAGTAAACTTAAAAAATAATTTCTGTCAATAATGAATAGCATTAGTAAAAAAAATAACTTCTGTCAATAGTGAACAACATTAGTAAACTTAAAAATAACTTCCGTCAATAATGAACAACATTAGTAAAATTAAAAAATAACTTCTGTCAATAATGAACAACATTAGAAAACTTCAAAATAACTTCTGTCAATAATGAACAACAATAGTAAACTTAAAAAATAATTTTGACCGGTCGGTGGCCGAGTTGACATCGCGTTTGGGTCCCACCCAGGCGTAGTGTGTTCAATTCCTCGGCTGGCTAAGTCCTCCATTACAACACAAGCAACATTTTCAGCTTACTGTGGTGGTAGTAGGAGATTTTCAAATATTGTCAGGTTATTCGTAACCCGGGAATGTTTGTCTTATTTTTTTTTATTTTTTTTTAAAAACTTCTGTCAATAATGAATAACATTAGTAAACTTAAAAAATAACTTCTGGCAATTTTTTTAAAAGAATTCCACAGGAACACAGGAATTCCTTATTGAGATGAGCAGCGAAAGAAAAAAAAATGTGGATTTGTAAAAGGGCAATTTTTTATAAATTATTTAACGTAAATACAGTCTTTAAAATATACTGGAATTTGTAATAAAAAATAAAAATGTAATTACTGAACCACGGTCGACAAACGTAACCCTAAGGTCGTAAATCGAGCGAGAGAGAAGCACTTCATATTGCATTAATGGTCCAAAAGTTCCCGAATGACTTTTGGCTGAATTAAAAATGGAATTGCATTCGCTAACAGAAGGGTAAACGTCCTCTTGTTCTATTGGACGTATTACATGCAGGGTTATGCAGATGCGTTCCGAATTTTAGTTGGGTTAATGTCCCTCCATGCCAGCAAAAAATATCTTAAACGTTTTAATAAAACTGAGATTCAATTGAAGATCTTAGCAAAGAAAACAAATAAAATACGACTATAACTAACGCAGACCCGTGAAAATTCACGCGATATTTTTATTGTAGATTTTATAAAATTGAAAAAAAAAGAAAATCTGACTTTAGATGTCAAGATTAACGGTTAGAAATTTAAACAAAAGAAACACAAACTTTAAATACAGAATTTCTGGTAAGTAAATATTATATTACAAATAGGTACTTTATCGCTTGTCTGAATTTTTGACTCATCAGTTCCAATTTTGAAAAATTCAATACAAATAATTTTCTAATAAATTATTATGTTATGGGTAGGTATCTAATTTAACGCTTGAATTGAATTTAATAATTGAAAATTATTTCAATTGCCATTTTCAAAATCGGAACTGATTACTGATTAACTGATTGAACGAGAATTCAGACTATCTAGTTTAGAAAAAAAAATGGTGGCACGTTTTTTACCTCCAATGAGTTCAATTGTTCTCCAACGCTCTAACGCCGAACGACCGGAAACTACCGAATACGGTCTCAACTCCCTGCTACACGCATGTTAACAATAGAACACATTTCGACGAGATATTATAACGCAATAGATACTCTGTTTCTGTGTAAAATATAAATAGCTTATTTGCAAGCATTCAAAGGGTTGACTTTACAATTAAAAATCACCCTCTGCAAACAATGATATCAAAAACATCACCCTGTTTTACAAACAAAATGCAAATACAATAAAACACCCCCACATTAATGTTATGACGACACGAATTTCCGAACAGAATTCCAATGCATCCATTCGATTTTAGTACAACTGTATTCAAATATAAAGAAAAATAATTTCGCCCTTACAAAAAGAGGTTTTGAAAATAAAGGTTGCGAGTAAAAACATATTATTGATTGAATTGTGACCAATTTTAGTGAGACATAAGGTTATTTATTTTTTACAGGGTGTCGTCGGCTTGACGTTATTTTTGTCTAGTTGGGGATAGACTCAAATATTAGGGTGGCGAATTGTAATTTCGTGTTGATTTTGGAAATTGTGTCGATGGTAAAGCAGTAAGCTAGGTGAAAAAAAAAATAAGTAAAAAAAAAAAAAACTTAGGCTAGGTTAGGTTAGGTTGGAATATTATAGGTTAGGTTAGGATATAGGTTTGGTAAGGTTAGGTTGGATTATTATAGGTTAGGTTAGGATATAGGTTAGGTGAGGTTGGATTATTATAGGTTAGGTTAGGATATAGGTTAGGTTAGGTTGGATTATTATAGGTTAGGTTAGGTTGGGTTATTATAGGTAAGGTTAGGTTGGGTTATTATATGTTAGGTTAGGTTGGGCTATATTAGATTAGGTTGGGTTATTATACGCAGGGTTAGGATATTGGTTAGGTTAGGTAAGGTTGGATTATTATAGTTTAGGTTAGGTTAGGTTAGGTTAGGTTAGGTTAGGATAGGTTAGGTTAGGATAGGTTAGGTAAGGTTAGGATATAGGTTAGGTTAGGTAAGGATATAGGTTAGGTTAGGTTGGATTATTATAGGTTAGGATAGGTCAGGTTAGGTTAAGTTGGGTTATTATAGGTTAGGTAATTATAAGTTAGGTTAAATAAAATAATAATAATAATCTTTGACATTGACTGATGATCGAACCTTCCTACAAAGGAACTGGACTCACAATCTCGTCAAATTCCGATCGGGTAAAAACACATTTATTTTGTGCATTAATTACTGTAATGTTTTCAGATTTCGGAAATGCGTTTATGTCCGCGTGTGTGTACGTGGTTGCCACCAAATTTTTATAGAATGCATTGTCATCGACAAGGAGTCTATATGTGGAGTTCTAACTTGATCGGATGTCAGCAAATGGGTTAATTTCTACTTCTAATATTTGCATTAATTAAATTCACGAAAACAAAAGTGATTTATGAAAAAGATTTATTTTAAAAACATATTGAGTTTTGTTACAAATTGTTCTCCAAAAATCATTTGATTGGATGTAGCCATATATTAGAATAGCCAGGTACATCACAATCTTCACTCCTCCCATATCCTTCCCTTATCCACTCCCATGATCCTTACAACACACCCCAAATGGGGATGGTATAGTTCCACTGGCTGCGGACAATTGGAGTCAGTTGCAACTCTTGTGCAGTAACCTAACCTACCCAATTTAATTAAATTTATCCGAGAACACCTTGTATAATAAAAATAATACTTAAATTTAATTTTTAAAGTCGATTGTTTTGTACCACGCACCATTGCGTTATATTCCAGACATAGTGCTTTCCAATCCGTGCCGCTCTACAGCAACAGTAACTAGGTTTGTATAGTGGATTTAGCAGGGTAGATAACGCAAGTATCCCGCTGGAAGTGGTGTAATTGATGGTCACAAACTATGCTGAGATGAATGCACGTGGTGCAAGAGGGTGCCCACGCGTTTCTGATTAAACTTTTTTCAATATTATAATAATTTGTATCGCTTTGTCAATAAATTAAAGCTTCTGTGTTTGGGTGGTTTACTACTTGGCTACGAATCTGTAGGTCGCAGTTTTAAAACCCGGCGTGCCCAAGAAAAGAGTATTTAATTAATTTAGAGTTATTTCACAATTTATTAATACGTAGATACATAGTACATTTGAAGCAAGTTATAGAGAAAAAAACACTACGCAAAATGGAAACGGCGATGTAGGACTTGCTTGAAGTGGCTTTACCCATGTTTAGTATCTAGATCTAAAGATGTACAAAATACCCTAATTGGAGATGCCATAGTCTCATTGGCTCCAGACGGTTGGAGGCAGTTTTTTTTTCACATAAACGTCACTGTTGATTTTTTTCTTCATTTTATATGGTTTACTAGCGCGGAAAAGTGAAAAATCACGGGAAATTATAATTGTAGGATTTGTGAAGCTGAGAGTATTAATTAATTATTAATTGTTAGAGACGATCAGAAAATTACCATTGGAACGGACACAGTTATATATAGAGCTATTATTATTAATTATTAAAATACAATCATGTTGGTACCTACTTTATCACTTGTCTTTGGGTGATTAAATTCTAATTAATGCAATAATTACAATAGCGTATTATCCAAGGTTGATATTTTCATTTGCGAACTTACCGACAACAAGAGGTCCATAAAATAATATTTTTCTGATGGTTTGTGAATAATGTTTATGTCTCTATTATTTATACCTCTATTATGATTTGATTTATATCTACAACCATGGCTATAAATGTATTGTTTTGTAAATTTTTCGTTTTATATAATCTTTTGTTTTGTATAATTTTTTTTAATTCATATTCCTTTCTCACAAATTTAATTTACTTATTCCATATTATCATATTGTCTCAGTAGAGGATAAGTCACAAGGAGGAAATCCATAGTTGATTTATTTTACTATATAATACTTATGTACAAACTGATTAAATGTAAACTGTGGATTTCCCGACAATAAATAAATTAAATATTTCCAGTCACGCATGCATGCACCGACACTCGAATTAGTATGTTTAATTTGTATGTTGTTACTTTTGTCAATTATTATGGAATGCATTTCATTGCACTGCTCCTGCATGTCTTCTGGAATAAATTAATATAATTATTATTTTAAAGTTGATGGTCACCCCACCAGACATATTGCAAATCCAGTAGCGCACGGCGCAGGGTGTTTATGTGGGGGCTCTAGATGATCCGGAAAATAATTTATTACGCCCCTGGCCTTCTCCCCAACCCAGGGGCGTCCGCGGACGTTCTGTTATAAGTGTTGGGGGAGGTTTTATTATGGTTGCCATTAGAATTCAAGCTAAATTTAAACAGGGGATGTAGCGATGGCCGAATTAACTTTTTAATGCAATCGAGATGGGAATACAAACTAACTAACCAACAATCACACCGTTTCTCCGCAGAGGTAGGCAGAGAGGACGGACCGTTCCTTGCCTCATTTACATTCATACATCGTCTCATACATACTCTTCTATCATTCCGACTCCTGACATGACCCGACTCAAATACCTGCTTAAGGCGATACACTACGTCGTGTAATATTTTAAATTGAGCCGCTATCAATAACAACCCTTACGTTGGTGGCGATAAGGTTTAAATTCCCGCTTAACACCATCCGCCTGTTTTGATTTATGCAAGAAAAAAACATGGCAAAAAAGTGCCTTTTATTTTATTTTGTGGATGTTAAGGCATAAATATTATTTTTTTTCCGATCATTTTATAAATAACTTAATTTGCCACATTCTACAATAAAATCACAACCGAAAATGGATTCGTAAGTAGGAGATTTTGAACTTTAAAGTAGTTTTCATAGGCCTATACATTATTTTTTTCTGGGCTTATAAAAAGACTTATCTAAAAAATACTCGATCATTTCAAAGACCAAGATGTAGTCTACTCGCAGTATTTAATTGAGGCATCTGAAACATTTCTAGGCGACCAAATTTTCAAACCAAAAACACATGATTTTGCATTACTACGTATGGCATCGCCTTAACTTGATCGTGACATGTTTTTCTCAGGCGTTCCCGCCTCTACTAATATTCACATTTGAATCATATATTATCCTTACACTCCTTTCTTCGTTTATTCGCTCTACATGCCCAAAACATATCTTTTTTAAGCTTACTTCTTACGCTTACATCAGTCTTGCATTCTTTGCGAATCTCCTCATATCTCACACGATCATTTTACCATATACGCCTAAGGGATATCATTTTTACAGCATTTAGTTCATCCTTCCTAAGCCAGTTCCATGCCTCACTGCCATACATCAGGGTAGGTACCAGCACTCCATTGTGGACTGCTAGCTTCCCTTCTTTGGACAAATTTTTGTTAGCGCCAATCGCGTTCAGACCTCCATTAATGGAGTTACCTGCATTTACCCTTTCCAAATCCAAAAACGAATCCACCTGCTCCTCGTATTCATCATTTACTTTATTTTTTCGAATAGTTTTCTAGGATACTGTTATTTTATTTTAAATTAAAATAGTATGCAACTGCTGACCCTCGTAAGAATGGGTTCCACTTGTAAGTTAAGCAACACTCCACATCTAATCTGGAGCCCCAAAACACCCTTCAATCTGTGCAAAAACGGGCGGTCCATTTGCCATATTCTCCTATCTTAACAAACGGATTGCAATCTTTAGAGCACATGCGTCAGGTGGGAATGCTGTCCTTGTTCTACCGGTATTTCAATGGAAGATGCTCAGAGTAACTAACGTTAATGATCGCTTCGGCACCGATACACAGTCGATAACACGTCGAACGCGCTCCTAACATATGTACACAGTTGTCATATGAGAACAGATCGTTTCCACGACTCAGCTGTGTAAATTATATTCCGTTCTCTGTGTTTTCTCTCATCTACTACATGGGTCTCTTCAAATCCTCAAAGAAACCCTCAAAGAAAACACGTCAATAGATGCGCACATTGAAATAAAAATAGGATATATTTATCCAAAGACACTGTCTAGTCGGAGTTGAATCTTACGATCATACATAAAGACAATAGCCAATAAAAATGTGCGCTGATAAAATGAAGATAAAGTTAATGAAATAAGATAGGGTCCCATTAGCTCAGTTGGTAGAGTGGTGCACCGCGAAGGCAAGTATCCTGGGTTGAATTCCTAGATGTAAGCGTATCTTTTTCTGATTTTTCTATTTCAAATTTTCGTTTAGCAAAACAAAAAACAAAATATAATCAGCGCAACATATTTTTTAGCAATAACACATTTTTTTCTAAATCCGTATAAATTATGGACGAAAATGTCTACTTCAGCACACTTCATCTTATTATATTAGAGAAGCAACATTGTACCTACCTAATCAGTGTCTCACCAGTACAGGTGTGACAATAACAAATCGTTTATGAACATATTTGTAATTACCTATTTGTTATTTACTTCTGCATATTTAGCGTATTCATTTTGTTACTATTTTTGTTATAATCATTTTTTTATTATTATGTATTTAAACATCCATGTATGTAAATTTTTGGGCACCATGCCTGTTTTATGTACTTAAATAAAAATAAATTATATTGTCGATACAATTGGGTCAGAGGACAACCTTAGCGATATTATTTTTAAACGTATTCAGGTGAAACATGCTATGGCGTTGTAGACGGTACCTACCAGCGACCTGACAGCGAACAGCACAAAATAATTATTAATTTAATTTCCTGATTATGGCAACATTCTGTGTTCAACACAACGGTCCGCCAGTGAGCCGACCGAATTATTCTTGATTTCCCGCTGGACCCGACTGGTTGTGCCTTCTACATTACCGTCTACATTCTAGAATCGTCCATGTAAATTTTATTGTCGCGTATAACAATGTGTTCAAATAAACTCAGTGAATTTCAATATTCTTTTATTAAAAACAACCTTCTGATATTGAGAGTCCTTTAGGATCTGTTTTAACCCAAAACACATAAGTAAGTAAAATCCTAAATTGGTGACCCCCGACGTTTCATGCGTATCATTATTGTCATCCGTCATCATAAATTGGTGACCCGAAGTTTCACACGTATTGACATTATTGTCATTCTAAATTACGCGTATTTATCATTATTATTATCTGCCATCCAGTCGAGACAGCGTGGAATCAAGGATCCTGAGACAGAATACCCCTCCGTAAGTAACTTTAACTATTATTTTCTCATAATTAACGAAAATAAATGTTCTCAGTATCGTTTAAGATAAAGCGCATCGCGCGATCTGCTATTTAGCAGCCCAACCATAGTGTTTACAAGCATTAATATGCAGTACGAGTTTTCTATTTAACGAAATACCTACAAATGATTAAAGTCTTTTAACTTTTTAATAAAATGTCCCAACTAATCATATAATATACTTGTTTCTTCGAGCATTAAGTGCGTTTTAAACTTAATTCCAGGAAAGATCGACCAGCTACATCCATCGGAAGACGGATTGCGTCATGACAACCACTTCAAGCAGTTGCAAATACGACGTCACGATACATTTCATCAGCGGGGCGAGATTTCGCCACATTACATCGGTCCATATGCAGAAAGACGATCTGCTGGGCGAATTCCAGTTTTCCTGAGTCATCCTGGGATTACAAGTTCCAGAAAGAAAGAAGAAATCATATTCACGTCACGTAAATGTTTAAACAGTTTTTACATACTATTAAATATACATATTAAAGTTAATATGTTGCATTGATTTGACGTAAATAATAATGCATTTCAAATAATATGTTGCATTGATTTGACGTAAATAATAATGCATTTCAAATAATATGTTGCATTGATTAGACGTAAATAATAATGAATTTTAAATAATATGTTGCAAATCAGCACATGTTTGAATAAAGAAATGTTCTAGAACTTTTGAAATATTATAACTGCAATATTAGAGTCATACCTACAGTTGATTAACATGAAACTACATACTAATATAAAAAAATTTAATAATTTTATGTAGTTCCAAAAAATATTTTATGAATAACGTTGAATGTTTTTTAAAAATAAATTCATATTTTGCAAACATTTCTAATGATTTTACAATTCTTGCAATTTTCACAAATCAGTTATCAATTTTAAAATAATGTACATGAATCTGAAAAGCATCTTAACAAAAACATGTATGATTCTTGAATTTCATTATATTATTAATTATTTCACATTATTGATTTAACATTATTATTCGAAATCTTTGAAAACTATTTAGTGTAGACTACTTCCATTCAAATTTTTGGTTTGCGTCTTTGATTATCCACGCAGTATTTACAAATATTTTCAACAAAAATACATAGATGGTTCTAAACATATGTATTAAAGTTTTTCTGATTTTTTTACTTGATAGTGAATGGTTAAAGATAATCTTATGTTAACTAATTACATTTTGCTTAAATACGTATTTAAATCTTAAGCCTTACATGCATTAAACTTGTCCATTTAAATACTACGAAAATGTCAGAATGATATCGGATGAAGAAATTCCCAACTTGAAGAAAACATTTGAATCAACTACGAATAAACTGGATACAAAGAAAACCGAAAACATGGAATCATCAAGCGCAACTAATCCCGATTCAAATATCAATTATGTAACAGTCAGGTTACCACCATGCTGGAGAGAAAGTATATCGCTTTGGCTAGTACAGGCGGAAGCGCAATTTGCTAATTCACGTGTTAAGGACGACTTTACTAAATATAACATAATTATTGCAGCGCTAGATTCTCAAACTCTACAATGCGTTAGCGATATTGTCACAAAACCACCCGCAACTGACAAATATTTAAGCCTCAAAGCGGCACTTATTGACAGACTGCAAGATTCGTCTGAGAAGCGACTCACCCGACTACTTACTGGAATCCAGCTGGAAGATCGGAAACCAACCGGACTCCTCCGACACATGATGGAACTTGCCGGACCAGCTTTAGCGGACAGTGCTATAGTGAGAACACTCTGGTTGCAGCGTTTACCGCAACACGTCCAAGCAATCCTGTCAGCTTTAACCGACAATGACACGAATCAGCTCGCGTTGGCGGCTGATAAAATAATAGACGTCTACCAGTCATCCGAATGCAGTGCTGTAGACCATCAAAATAAACCGGGTACCTCAAGAAAGGAAAATACGGAAAATTCTATATTATTACAACTTCAACAGCAAATTTCCGACCTTACACATGAAGTGTCACGTTTAAAAATGTCTCAAAATAACAACTTTACAAACTTCCGTGGACGACAAAACCAGAGCCCACGTCGAAATTACTCTTACAACAATTCATCACAACAGAATCCCGCTGGAAGGCCGAGGTCCAGGTCTCGCGGTAGATCACCCAAGAGGAATCCTGATGGATTATGTCATTTCCACAGACGTTATGGCGAAAAATCCTTTAGATGTTACCAACCATGTATTTTCAAAAAACAAAAATTCGGGAAACGACAACGGAACCTCTCAGTAGGGACGTGCGAGATTCCGAGTAACACATGTCGTCTCTTTGTTTATGATCTACAAACTAGACAAAAATTCCTAGTGGACACTGGGGCGGACGTTTCTGTCATTCCTAGAAACCCGTCATACAACAAAAACAACATCACTTCTGACAACTGTCCAGCTACACTATATGGTGCCAACGGAAATCCCATCAAGACATACGGCACAAGAACTGTAGAACTCGATTTTGGCCTACGCCGAGCACTAAAATGGCGATTTATTGTGGCTGATGTATCAAGATCAATCCTAGGTGCAGACTTTCTTCATCATTTCAACCTAACGGTGAATTTAAAAAAGTCAACAATCGCAGACCAGTCAACAGGATTAGTCATAAAAGGAATAACTCATAAGGGACCTACATCCGGTATTTCCACAATTTCTTCATCGCAAAAATACCGTGATATTCTAAACAAATTCCCAAACTTAACAAGACCTATCATGAAGACATCAGATGCCAAAAAACACTCAGTGACCCACTGCATCGAAACTCGAGGACCACCCGTTACCGAACGAGCCCGCAGGCTAGCACCTGCCCTACTGGAAGCGGCGAAGAAAGAATTCAAATATCTGATGGAACAAGGGATCTGCAGGCCTTCTAAAAGCAATTGGGCCAGCCCGTTACATATGGTAAAAAAACCCAACGGCGAGTGGCGTCCTTGCGGCGATTATCGTCGTCTTAATGCTAAAACGATCCCGGATAAATTTCCAATACCTCAACTTCATGATTTTGCACACAAACTTGCAGATGCAACCATATTCAGCACAATTGACTTGACCAGGGCTTATCATCAAATACCAGTGGAACCTGAAGACATTCCGAAGACTGCCATCATCACACCATTTGGATTATTCGAATTCACATCCATGCAATTTGGTTTATCAAACGCAGCGCAAAGCTTTCAACGTTTTATGTATGCTGTGACAAGAGATTTGGACTTTTGTTTCGTATACCTTGATGACATCCTGATTGCTTCTAAAAATGAAGAAGAACATAGAAAACACTTGGAAATATTACTCAAACGCCTTGCTGAATATGATCTAGTAATCAACATTAACAAATGCCAATTTGGCGTACCTACAGTCAACTTCCTGGGTCACACAATAACACAAAAAGGAATGTCGCCTATCAAAGAAAAGGTGAATGCCGTCATAAATTTTCCATTACCTAAAACAGCAAAAGACTTGCGACGTTTTTTAGGCATGTTGAACTATTATAGAAGATTCCTCCCTAAGGCTATCAACACTCAAACTAAATTATTTGATTGCATTGCCGGTTATAAGAAAAATGACAAGAGGAAAATAACTTGGAATCAAGAACTGACGGACGCATTCAAGGAATGCAAACAACTCTTAGCTGACGCAGCATTACTCGCACACCCAAATACCAACGCTAAAATAGCTATAATGGTTGATGCTAGCGACATAGCTATGGGTGCGTCATTACAACAGTCAAATGGCGATTCTTGGGAACCTTTAGCATTCTTTTCCAAGAAATTTTCACCAGCACAGCGAAAATACAGTACCTTCGATCGAGAACTTACTGGTGTTTTCGAAGCGGTAAAATATTTTAGAAGTCATATTGAAGGTCGAAATTTCACCATCTATACAGATCACAAGCCAATCACCTTTGCTTTTTGCAAGAAGCGAGCCTCTAGCTCTCCACGTCAAGAGAGACAGTTGGATTACATTGCCCAATTTTCAACGGACATCAGGCATATCTCTGGAGAACAAAATATAGTAGCGGACGCACTATCTCGAATCGAAGAGATTAACAGCCCTACTTCTATTGACTACAGGCAGATGGAGAAAGCGCAGTGTCAAGACGACGGACTTATGAAGGCAAAAGATGACACCGCCCTCGCCTTATGTCAAATGGTGATTCCAGGCTCGGAAGCTTCAATATGGTGTGACGTATCAACGGGCCATATCAGACCATTCGTACCCGCTTGCATGCGAATGCAGGTAATCGAAAGTGTACACAATGTTTGCCATCCTGGCATCCTGGGAACGACAAAGACCATAAAACAAAGATTTGTTTGGCCTAACATGGCGACAGACATAAAAAACTTTGTCAAACAGTGCATAGCTTGCCAAAAAGCTAAGGTCTCTCGACATACGGTTGCACCATTAGCAACGTATTTACTACCAGAGGATCGATTCCGTAATGTTCATATCGACCTGGTTGGACCTCTCCCAGCGTGTAATGAGTACCAATATATACTCACTATGATTGACAGGTACACACGATGGCCCGAAGCAATCCCTTTGAAAGATATGACTGCAGAAACCGTCGCTACTGCACTGACGACACATTGGATTGCCCGTCACGGAACCCCAGATACCATCAGTTCGGATCAGGGCAGACAATTTGAGTCCTGCCTCTTCAAAAAACTAACCGAAAAATTTGGAATAAAACATTCTAGGACCACCGCGTACCACCCACAAGCTAACGGTATGACCGAGAGATGGCACCGCACCTTAAAAGCCTCTCTCATGGCTTGTGGCGATCGAAATTGGGTCGAAAGCCTCCCATTAGTTCTACTTGGTTTGAGAGCAACGGTACGAGAAGATCTGAAGTGTTCACCAGCTGAATTAACCTATGGTAGAACCCTTAAATTACCCTGTGATTTCTTCACAGCAACACCACGCGAGGAACCAGACACATATATCGGACGGCTACAAAATACGTTCGAAGCCATTAAACCAACTCCTGCCAGTGTTCATGGTACAGGAAAGTTTTTTGTCCACAAAGACCTACCTAGCGCGACACATGTGTTCCTCAGAACTGACGGTGGAAGAAGACCACTGCAGAATCCGTACGAAGGCCCGTACAAAGTGGAAGAACGGAATGAAAAAACATTCCTAATTACTGTAAAAGGAAAACCTAAGCGTGTCACAATAGACCGCCTCAAACCTGCTTTTGTTCCTGCAGAAGAAAATGTATCTGTTCCTACATCTGTTCCAGTATTACCAGAAATAATCAGAACCACAAAATCTGGTCGAAGAGTTCATTTCCCAGACAGATTAGGACAGTTTAAAGCATAAAAAGGCATTTCTTTTCCTAAAAAATAAATAAATGATCTAACTAACCTATGTACTTAGATATGTATAAGCAAATCTTATATACCTATACTTAGAAATGTCACACCACGCTAATGTCCTAAATATATAATAGCTTAATAATATGTCTTATATTGTTCATGTAAAACAATGTATCACATATTACCAAAATATATAACTGTACAAACATGTTTTTTATAATTTTAAAAATATTCCGCAAGCGTTAATAGTTTTTAAGTTTTTTTTATATACTTTCACCATCCCGCAAATAGCGAAGAAATTGCAACTTGCATTTAAAATAATTACGCTTTACGCGTTGAAGCCTTGTATAATTTTAAGCTATAATTTTAAGCACTTTTAGGCTATATTTTTTAATATCAAATTCACAGATGATAAAAATTTTTAATGTAGTAATATAATATAACATGTGATAATTTATGTGATAATTCTATCCAAATGTTTATAGAAAAGTGTAAACATTACTTGGCATTTCATATATGTAATAACAATAGTTTACAATGGAAATAAAAATGGAATATGCCAGACTGGATGAGGACACTACCCAGTTTCATTTTTGTTTAATATTACTATCTCCATTAATATGTAGAGATAATAAATAACATATTTCGATATACAGTTGAAAATAATTTTAAAAAAATAATTCCTGTTGTATTAAATTTAAAAATGTACAATTGTGTGTTATAATCACTGACAAGTTCTCAACTTTATAATTTTTTTTCTTTTTAAATCATGTATACTACTATATGTTTCTTACTTTATATATCGTTTAACAACTGGGGGCGAAGTATGTAGACGGTACCTACCAGCGACCTGCCAGCGAACAGCACAAAATAATTATTAATTTAATTTCCTGATTATGGCAACATTCTGTGTTCAACACAACGGTCCGCCAGTGAGCCGACCGAATTATTCTTGATTTCCCGCTGGACCCGACTGGTTGTGCCTTTTAGATTACCGTCTACATTCTAGAATCGTCCATGTAAATTTTATTGTCGCGTATAACAATGTGTTCAAATAAACTCAGTGAATTTCAATATTCTTTTATTAAAAACAACCTTCTGATATTGAGAGTCCTTTAGGATCTGTTTTAACCCAAAACACATAAGTAAGTAAAATCCTAAAGCGTCTTAAACAACGGGAATTGGGAACATTATTACTGTGTAGCTTTTACCCGTGGTATTAGGGAGAAATTACTGTGCAAAGAATTTTCCACGGGAATTAAATGTTTTTCCGGGATGAAAAGTAGGTTATGTCATTTCTTAATCTTCCAATTATCCCTATGCAAAAAATCACGTCGATCATTGATTTCGTTCCGACATGTAAGAAGGACAAACAAAGAAAAACTCATTTAAAATACATAGATACTGCCATTTGCATGGAAAATTCAACGTACAAAGAACCGTATTATGACATATAACATGTAACATATAGGACAAAAACTGCGACACGCATAATCCTTTTGGATTTTCGTTGAAAGTCCCCTAAAAAGCTGCACAAATATTACACGATATTATTATTATTGCGTTTCGAGTTGAACCCTCGTTTGACGGATTAATCTAGGATTACAGGGGCTTGTCCACCGTGCATTCAGCCTTATCAGATTCAAATATTTAAGCTGAAATGTCAATCAATTATTTAATGCATGTATTAACCGGCTAGAAGCCGAGTTGATAATTGTGTCTGGTTACCATTCAGGTGTCGTTATTCCATCATTGCACAAGCCACATTTTCTCACTATAATACTGTCAGGTACTTCCTCATCTCTCTCACAACCTCCAGCTTCACAGCATACCCCAATTAAGGATGGCATAGTCTCACTGGTTCTAGACGGTAGTGAGAAGTTGGAATCTTCTGCGGTTGCACATAAAAAAGTATTTCGTACATTGGGAACGTCTGTGTTCTGTCCTTCGATGAACTCAAATTTCGTACCATAGAATTGTCGTCCTCTGTCGAACTCAATCACTTCATTTATATCTTCGTGTAAAACGGTTATTCACCCATATATTAAGGGCAAGGTTACAACTTTGAGGTACATGTAAGAATAAAAGGACATGGGGGCAGTTTTACTATTTTGTGACATACGTAAACAAATACACGGAAAAAATTTACTGTTACTTTATTAAAAATCTTTTCAAAATATTTGTTTTCCTGTTTAAACGGGACTGCAGGCCTTTAATAAATGAATTGGCAGAGTTCCAAACCACTGGAGAGATTGGTGTCATAAATACATAAATACACTTACCATATTATTTAATTAATATTATTAAAAAGAATTTACTCAATACTCAAAAGAATTCTAAACTAAAAACTTACCTTTTTAATCTGTCATAAATTAAATATATAATTCGTGAGAGAAAGTCCCGTTATTTCCAATTTTCCAATTACGTGCTAAATTCTGTATCTAAATTTCGCCAGTAAAAAATTAGTTAATGTTAAGGCGATGCACTACTTAGTAATGTAAAATCATGTGTTTTTGGTTTGAAAATTTGGTCGCCTAGAAATGTTTCAGATGCCTCAATTAAATACTGCGAATAGAATACATCTTGACCTTTGAAATAATCGAGTATTTTTGAGATACTTAAGTCTTTTTTTATGCCAAGAAAAAAATAATGTATAGGCCTATAAAAACTGCTTTAAAGTTCAAAATCTCCTACTTACGAACCCATTTTCGGTTATGATTTTATTGTATAATGTGGCAAATTAAGTTATTTATAAAATGATCGGAAAAAAATGTATGCCTGAACATCCACAAAATAAAATAAAATGCACTTTTTGGCCAAGTTTTTTTCTTGCATAAATCAAAACAGGCGGATGGTGTTAAGCGGGAATTTAAACCTTATCGCCATCTACGTAAGGGGTCTTATTGATAACGGCTCGATTTAAAATATTACACGACGTAGTGCATCGTCTTAAGTGTTAATCTCAAGTGACCTACCAGGTAAGTATTGTACTGTATATTATCTCCATATATAGTTAGTAATAACATAGATCATTGTAGAAATGTAATATATATTTGTACAGCGCCCTGAGGTGATTTTGCACAAAAACGGCGCTATACAAATCATCCAAATATTATTATTATTATTAAAAACATATGAAACTGCTAACTACGATTTAAAGCCAATGAATCCACCTAGATATATCATATATCATAAATATACAAGCGATCACTCAAAACGTGTTTGCAAAATGGAAAAATATGCCAACAAATCACTCCAGTAGAACAAAGTATCAGTTAAAACCCATTTTTTTATGCAGAACGCGTGTTCGTGCAAATACTAATATGTCATAATGTCTGTCGTTATATTTAGTAGGAAAAGAACACGTGTTCTCGATATATTCTGAAAGACTAATATTTTATTATGAAATTGGCATGCTGTCACTTTTTAACAGGATCATTTTTCTCCGCGTATTTAAAATGTCGACGGTCAATGCAGGATCGTTATTCACGCTGTACAATTTATTACGAGTTCCTATGCCTTTTCTAATTTTATTATTTACAAACAGATACAGAAAAACATACTTTCCTGGCAAGTCGCTTTCGATAAACGCACTTTAGTTAAAAATAATTCTGCTTGCATGCAGAGGACACTATAGTAAAAACTCTTTACCCTCCAATACTATTGATATTGGATTTATTAGAAGATAAGTGGCAACGACTATAGAATTTAGAACTTTTTAGGACTGGAGATTTTGGGACTCTTTAGGACTGTAGAATTTAGGACTCTTTATAACTGTAGATTTTAAGACTCTTTAGTACTTTAGAATTTAGGACTCATTAGAACTGAAGATTTTAGGACTGTAGAATTTAGGACTCTTTGGGACTGTAGATTCTAGGACTATGGGGATTAGGACTCTTTAGGACTATAGAATTTTGGACGCTTTGGGACTGTAGATTTTAAGACTCTTTAGGACTGTTGAATTTAGGACTCTTTGGGACTGTAGAATTTAGGACTCATTAGGACTGAAGATTTTAGGACTCTATAGGACTGTAGAATTAAGGACTCTTTGCACTGTAGATTTTAGGACTCTTTAGGACTGTGGGGATTAGGACTGTAGAATTTAGGACTCTTTAGTACTGTAAAATTTAGGACTCATTAGGACTGAAGATTTTAGGACTGTAGAATTTAGGACTCTTTGGGAATGTAGATTTTAGGACTCTTTAGGACTGTAGGGATTAGGAATCTTTAGGACTGTTGAATTTAGGACTCTCTGTGACTGTAGATTTTAAGACTCTTTATGACTGAAGATTTTAAGACTGTAGAATTTAGAACTCTTTAGTACTGTAGAATTTATGACTCATTAGAACTGAAGATTTTAGGACTGCAGAATTTAGGACTCTTTGGGACTGTAGATTTTAGGACTCATTAGGACTGAAGATTTGAGGACTCTTTAGGACTGTAGAATTTAGGACTCTTTGGGACTGTAGATTTTAGGACTCTTTAGGACTGTGGGGATTAGGACTCTTTAGGACTGCAGAATTTAGGACTCTTTGGGACTGTAGATTTTAGGATTCTTTAGGACTGCGGGGATTAGGACAAAAAAAAAATTTCGAGCGTTTTCATTGCCAACGCTGGCTAAATCCTATGAGATACATCAAAATAATGTACCACGTATATCTTGAATAGACCTACAGAAAAGTCTGAAATAGAATATGTCTATCTCATAAGGCTAACCCCTGGCAACACCGGGTACACATCAGCTAATTTGTAAATAATAACTTATCAGATTTAAATACTTATTATAAGTAAGCGCCCTTGAAGGGATTTCACAAAAACTACGCAATACAAATAATCCAATTATTACTATTATTTCGCCTCACATATTTTGCTAATACTTCTTTCTCCATGTTCAAACCATCTAAGTGTCAATTTCTTGGCGATGCACTACATCGTGTAATATTTTGAATCGAGCCGCTATCAATAACACACCTTACGTAGATGGCGATCAGGCTTAAATTTCCGCTTCACACCATCCACCTGTTTTGATTTATGAAAAAAAAAAATATGGCCAAAAAGTGCCTTTTATTTTATTTTGTGGATGTCCAGGCACAAATATTTAAATGTTTTTCGATCATTTTATAAATAACTTAATTTGCCACATTATATAATAAAACCATAACCGAAAATGGCTTCGTAAGTAGGAGATTTTGAACTTTAAAGCAGTTTTCATAGGTCTTATACATTATTTTTTTCTGGGCTTATAAAAAGACTTATCTAAAAAATACTCGATTATTTCAAAGGCCAACATGTATTCTACTCGCAGTATTTAATTAAAGCATCTGAAACATTTCTAGGCGACCAAATTTTGAAACCAAAAACACATGATTTTAAATTACTACGTAGTGCATCGCCTTAAACATATTCATTACGCCTACATCAGCCTAAAGAGAAGATCTCTTTTGGTGCAAAGTAAACGGCACCAACAAAAGATGCTATAAATACGTCCACACATCTCTATATGGCGGAGTTTCAGATCTAAATCGGAAGCAGGTTAAAATAGGGAACGGTGTTTTGCAATAAAAAATAAAACTTTCCCCTGTTTGCCGAAAGTACCTAGCCTCAGGGCTGGGGAGCAACGACCTACAATATTAGGGTTGCCATCACATATTTATCAATTAATTAATTTTTATTGGACTCCTTAAAACAGTTATACACAAATATATTACAGAGAAGATTATAATATAATCTAAAGGTACAGTAAATGAGAAATGATTAAGAAGCAAAAAATATAGGCATTCAAAAAATGCTAACTAACTAACGAGATAAATAATTATTATACTCGTTAGCAATAGTTAGTCGCTTACATCCACACAAATTGAAAATATCTCCCGATTAAAGATTGTTTACAGGTGAAAAAATATAACAAGCCGTAATTGTTGATTGTAGTAGGTATTAAATTATTTGGCGCGTTGGAAATAAGCCTACGTAGCTCAGTGGTCTCAGAGCATCTGACCGGACATCAGAAAGCGCGGGTTCAATTCCCGTCGGCGGAATTTATTTTTAATCGGGAGATATTTTCAATTTGTATGAAAATTTCAAGCGACTAATTAAAACTTATAATAATTTGTTATCCTTTGTTTACATAAAAAACCTTGTATTATTTATCATTTAAAAAAAAAACTAACTAGATAACTAACCATCACGCCGTTTCCTTACAGGGGTAGGCAGAGACATTCACACATCGTCTCATACATAGTCTTTCGTTATTCCGACTCTTGATATTGCCCGACTCAAGTATCTGGTTCGCTTGATCTTACCATGCCTTCCTAGTACGTTTCCGATTTCTTCTAGCATGCACACTCGCGTAATGTATTCTTATTACACTCCTTTATTCGTTCATTCTCTCTACATGCCCAAACCATCTAAGCGTCCCTTTCTTAATCTTACTCATTACGCTTGCATCAGCCTTTCATTTTTGGTAATCTCCACCTTTCTAACGTGATCTTATATGGCTTTACGCCTCAGGGATCATTTTAAGAGGAAACTACAAGCCAAAAATGTGTATATTCTTGGTATACCTTATATTGTAAACGGAGTCTAGAAACGTTCGATTTCCAGGACAAAACTGGTTTTTATTTATTTTGTAAATAATTTTATAAGAAAGCAAAAAAGATGAAAAAATCAAGTGAAACTGTCATTGATAATCTTAACTATAATACTGTATTTTTTTTAAAGTTTTTTCCTTTCCGCATACGTTTTATACTATTACTTCATACGTTTCTACTGAAAAAAAATTTTTTTTAGTACTTTACATTAATATTTTTTATTGAGTAATTTATATTTTAATTTGTATTCTATTCAAGCGAAACGATAGGAAAACCTTCAATTTATCTAAAGCATATTTTTTTTGTATTCATAATGTACACCGATTCGTTATAAAGATTAATCAAAATAGTGATTTAGATTTAAGCTTCGCCTTAAAGCATTCAGTTCTAGATTCTGTCCGTGTAACTCTGGTTCAATGAACTCTGATTTGCTTTGAATTTAAGAATCGTTTTTTTTTTTTTTAAATTAAAAATGATAGTGTAAAGATTCATATAAGCGATAAAGTACCTAACTACTAATATAATATTTTTAATAGAAAATTATTTTAATTATCATTTTCAAAGTTGGAACTGATGTGTCAAAAATTCATAATGTCCCGTGATTATTGACCGGTCTACGTTAGTTCATTCATATTTTATAATTTTTGGTATCCTAATTGACACCCCTACACCAGACTAACCAATCTGGCCCCCACCGGAATGAAATGACAGAAACTCGTGCCGCTGTTATTATTTTTAGGTCGGTACTTACGTACCAACCATTGTCAACATATGAGGCAACACTGCGTCTATACGGTCGGTACCATTGTCACAATACGAGGCAACACTGGCTCTAGTCTATATTATATAAGTACCTAGTCAATAGTCAACCCCACTGATATACTCTGATGTTATCATCTTTGATTCGGTCGCTTTGGGGCTGAATGAGTTAAGTATCAAAGGACTGACGAAATTGGAATCAACATTAACCTTCATTATACCAGCTAAAATGCCGAGTAACTTTAACTTTAGAAAAAAATCGGGAATTTAATGTACAAACTATCACAGAATTGTATAAATGAAACGCCTTATAACAAATTTATAAATAAAATTTCATCATTAAAATTCAACAGTTAGATAGCATAAGCAATAGATTCAAAACAAAGGGTCTAATAGCCATCCCAATGTTTGTCCAAAAATAAAATGGTAACCGAAAATTTGAAATACGAACAATTCAAAAAGGAAATTAACTCAGAGAAATTGGATAATGATATATTCTACCCTTAATATACGCATACAATCTATGCTATCTAGCATTTAAAAAAACTTTGGCTTTTGTTATAATAATTCAAATTCTCTCAAATTCATACATTTTATAATGGGTATTCCAGCTATTATGTTGAACTACAACACATAAGGGCTTAAAAATGTTGGGATTTATAACTGGGCTAACCAGAAATTTTAACGATATTAATTTTAAGGTTAAAAATACCATAAAATTGAGGCGAGTGCGGCGAGTTCTACCAAATCCTGGCTTTGGAGGGGTTAAATGTAAATTTTAGTTGTTGCTTCGAATTAAGTACTTTATCTGATAGATCGAAATGTATAATGTACATTTTTTAATGTTTATACCGCTCAAGAGTCCCAACTGCTCTCAACCGTTTGGAGCCATTGAAACTATGGCATACCTAATTGACGTATACCATACTCGGGTAAAGACGTTTCAAGCAATGTTTCTTTGGGGATGGTAAGATGAGACGAATGAAAGATATTGTAGAGTATCACAGCGTTTATTTATGACTGCAAACCGACGACGCCCGACGTAATTGGTGGACATGATCATGACAAATTATTCAGGTCGAAGATCGACGCAGCGTCGGCGTCGGTGGTTATAGTCGACGGCAAATCCTCACACAGTGTAAGCGGAGATGAACGGTTGTGGAATGGTCGTGGCGATGAAGTTGATGGCTCTGTGGTATCTCACAGCAGTGCTGCCAAGGTCTGTTATCTATGTGAGGATATTATGTCAGCGCTTTATTAGCAGCAGACACATACCTTAACGGATGACCAACCTAGTGCTGGCACTGTTTGTGGACGCGGTAGTCACTCTCGCTGCAGCAGCTGGTCCAGCTTCTTCACCACCTAGGATTCTTGCTGCAGAGTCTCCATCTTCTATCTTCGTCGAACGTCACAGCGGTGCTGCCAAGGTCTGGTATCTGTGAGAAGATAGTATGTCAGCGCTTTATTAGCAGCAGACACATACCTGAACGGATGACGAACCTAGTGCTGGCACTGATTGTGGACGCGGTAGTCACTCTCGCTGGAGCAGCTGGTCCAGCACCACCTAGGATTCTTGCTGCAGAGTCTCCATCTTCTATCTTCGTCGAACGTCACAGCGGCGCTGCCGAGGTCTGTTATCTATGTGAGGATATTGTGTCAGCGTTTTATTAGCAGCAGATACATACCTGAACGGATGACAAACCTCGTACTGGCACTGTTAGTGGACGCGGTAGTCTCTCTCGATGCAGCAGCATGTCCAGTTTCTTCGCCACCCCGGATTTTTGCTGCAGAGTCTCCATTTTCTATCTTCATGTCACCTGTTCCTGTTCTTCATTTTACTTTACTTAACTTCACTTTATTTTGGTAATATTTATATTTTTTGTAATACCTGCATCAACTGTAAAGAACCCCTGAGGTGATAACTCACAAAAGCGGCACTATAAATTGTCCAATATTATTATTATTATCAGGGTCAATTTCGGAGATGAGTGTAGGATATTCAAAAGAAATGATGTTGAAGAAGTTCTGAGAAGGGAAAAGGTTTGAGGGGTGGTTATAAGTCTGAGGATCAGTGTGTCCAGGAGTGTCGGACGTATGAATACACCACTTCCACTGCAGTGCAAGGCGATGGGTCGAATGAGTGCTGCTGAAGAGGTCAAAGGGTCTTCCTCAACCGGCCTGTCGCAATCAAGTCAGTTAGTGCACAGATGCATCCGCCGCCAGGCCTGAACAAAACCGGCACCCCTGCTAAGTCTCCAAAAGTAGCGAACCAATAAACATGAGATTCGCCATTAATAATGCCGCTAAGTGCATCGCGTTAAAATACTACGCATGTGAACGAGGCCATAACTTATAAACACAAACAAATCATCACGCTATTTTTCTAATTAGATTAAGCTTCAATTGATAGTCCCAAAATTCTTAAACATACCAGCATAGTATTAAATAGCTATAAATCAATTAATCTCCCCGCCATATAACCCACTGACTTGCATCAAGCAATGATTAATAATTGAAATTTTATTCATATAACGATTATCCAAATTAACTAGGGTATTAAACAGATTGGTGTTTGTTGTGTAATGTACTATAGCGAGCTTAAAAAAAGAAACGGAGAAGCGAAGTTAGCAGTCCACAATGGAGAACTGGTACCTACCCTGATGTATGGCAGTGAGGCATGGAACTGGCAGAGAAAGGATAAAAGTAGACTGAATGCTGTAGAATGAGATCCCCGAGGCGTATGTGTTTAAAAACCATGTATGATCGTGTGAGAAATGTGGAGATCCGCAAAGAACGCAAGACTGATATAAGTGAAATGCGTAAGATTTAGAAAGGGACGCTTAAGTAGAGCAAACAAGCGAAGAATATAGTGTTATGAGAATATATGACGCAAATGTGAATTGTAGCATAAGTCGGGGACGTCTGAAGACATGGCACGATCAAGTGGATCAGATACTTGAGTAGGGCCATGTCAAGAGTCAGAATATTAGAAGAGTATGTATAAGACGATGTATGAAGCAAGGAGTATGTGTCAAGACTGAGTTGTTTGGCGGTCCGTCCTCTCTGCCTACCCCTGCGGAGAAACGGCGTGACGGTTAGTTAAATATTTATATTTGTGTAGAGTTCCTGAGTAAGAAGGTTTAATCCTGATTTGATTGAAAAAAATATGTATTATACGATACGATACAGTTCCCTAGCCAGGAGCACTCCTGTCCCGGTGCTACCGGTACACCAGGGGTCACTGATTTGTTAGGACTAACAGATGTTCTTAGGATTGGAAGGAGGTTGGAGTTTAATCGACCGGTATACAGGCAACCCAATAAGCCAATGTTAGAAGGGTGAGCAGGAATAAAGGAATTCTCTGAGCGTTATTTTTTTCTTCTTTGTGTCTCCATTCTTCTTACAATTCCTAGACTCTTTTTGGGTCTTATTGGTTCATCTTGTCTCTGATCATCACTTTTCATGACTTCATATCATTTCTAAAGGTGTGTTGAATTGTCATAGTACTGATTTTTTACTAATTTAACTTCCTTGTTTTGAATACTATATTTCTGTACTTCTCCAAAATAAAAATCAAATTTAAAAAAATGACATAAATTGTGTTTTACAACCTATAAGAAGTCATGTAATAAAACACCCCTATAAAATATGACCATAAAGACTAAAACGCCGTAAAAAATATATCATTAAATATTATTTTATTAGTCATTGTAGTACCAGCAGTAAAATTCCATTTTAGTTCTCAAGCGATTCTGACCCATATTTGCATAAACTGTTAAGATTATATCTCTATAATCAATTTTATTTAAGGTGAAGAAAATTCTATTAACTTCATTTTAGGTAGGTAAATGTTGAGTGCAAGCAAATTTAATTATTATATTACTAGCTGAAGTCTCCGCAGTTGCCCAGGCTCTACGCAGAGTTTTAATGTAGATAATAATGCTATGTGTGCAAAATTTCATCAATCTCAAAAGAATGCTGTAGATTTGTATAAAACTCAAATGTACGCCGCCCACCACAGGCACTCTTCTTAATACAGGTTGTCCGGGGGTAAAGTGCACAAACTTCCGAAGGTGATTCTACATGATAGTTAGTTCAAGTGAAAAAAATAAATAACCTTTTTCTAAATTTCAACGCCTTAAGGTAATTTTCAGGTACAAAAGTTGATTTTGTTTGTAGAGGGAAAATAACATTCTTTCATGGAAAAAAAGCAGAAATTCGAAAAAAGTTATTTGTTTTTATTTTACTTCTACCATTACATAGAATCACCTCTCAAAGTTTGTGCACTTTACACCCTGTAGAGGTTGAAATTCTCGCTTGTGATATCGTTGATATTAGTGTATGTACTCATCCATAGACGGCACTAGATTAGTCTATTAGGTAACCCAATGATGGCGTTAGCTGTCGAGACAAAAAGGATAATAAATAAAGTGAGAACCTCAACCGCCCGCTAGTTAAGATGTCAGAGAAAAATGAGTATTGCTAATCTCTTCAAATTATTAGTAATACGGTTAAAAACGGGATTGCAGGCCATTTCCTAATAAACCTTTAGTAAATTCCCCCGCCTTGATAATAATAATATATAATGACAAAATACGAGACTATTAGGATTTTCATGAACCGAATTACGAATAAATTGAAATGATTCTTTATAAATTAGAAATACTCATTTTTCTCCGTGCATTGTCAATCTATCACATTAAATTCCAAGTGTTTTCTTGAAGCCGGAGTTTTATTTAATAAGAAAGTTTTTGAGAAAACCTAAGTGATACAACAATAACAAATCAATACGATTTAAAAAAAAAACTATCACAGGAAATTGGTCGCAAGTATGGAGGGTTGTCATAGTACTAAGTAACTAAGGAATTTCAGAATTATGCTATATTTTATATCTTTGAATATTATAGGGGTCTTTATGTTGATTTGATGAAGGGTGAAAATTTATTAGGGTGAAAATTGTGTAACTTTTATGGTAATTGAAAATTATAGAAGTTATTTGAATTTTCACGGTTGCTTAGCTCGAATAAATGCGGGTTTGCTTTATATATTGTAGGTCACGCAATAATTATAGTTGACCCAACAAGACAAATTTAAAATTGTGTGTATCGGTGCATATTTATATCTACACTTCCGACAGTAATGTCCTTTACAAACCTCACTGGGAAACAGTATTTTGTCTCACTTACGCCTATTTATTAGTATTTTTAAATACATCTGCCGAACGATTTTGCCGGCTTCTGTGTTTCTACCCTCCTAAAACATGGGTCTTTTCTTCCTCTCCTTAAAAGGAACCTCCACACAGCATCTCCAGAGATGAAATGAGTGAAGTTATTTTCCTCAGGGCCTCCTGTATGTAGTTAATGTAAAAAAATAATCTTTTTAAATTTTGTTTTCGGTAATCAATTAATGCAATTCTTGGAAGCATATACTAACCCACTTCTTGATATCCAATAGACTCGTTGTCTATGACAGTGCATTCTTTCAAATTTTGGTGGCACTTATTTATTTATACTGGGTTTTTACAGATGATCTCACTTACGTGATATAAAAACTCAGTTAAGTTACAGGCAAAAATCTACAAATTACATACATACTGGTAAAAATGCAATTAAATACAGTTTACGTACAATCAAAAAACTAACCAAATAATAATATAAAATTATACATAAGTTCAGTAAAATGACAAATAATACTAGGAGAGACAAGAGACACGAGAGGTACAGTGATACATAATATAATTATCTAAACATATTATTTAGCAGTAGCAGAACATTTTTTTAAATCTGTATAGATTATCGACGAAAAAAGCATAATCACAGTTTAATTTCGAGCCAAGGTCATTTATGAAAACAAGAAAAAGCAGGGGGCCAAGATTCGACCCCTGTGGTACTCCAGAAGTTACAACTATAGGGGATGTATCCGTTAATAAGCACTAGTTGTGTTCTATTATATAAATATGATTTCAAATGCATTTCTCCGAAAATCGTTGACATTACAGGCATTAATATACGCAATTAATGTCGGTCTAAAACCATATATTTCTTTAAACTTCACTAGGATATTTGAAAATAAATGTAATACAGTAAAAAACTTTTTTTTTACGGGTTGATTTTTTCATTCCTAGACCCTCTGCGCAGCATCCTCAAAGATGATCTTTAGTGGGCTAAATGTAAAAAAAAATCTGCTGGCTCAGAGCTAGAGTTGGGGCTCAAATGCCGTATCGATCCATCGTATCAAATTAATCGATTAGAGTCAGGAAAAACCAACCACTACCGGCACAAAGTGCGGCCCGCGGTCACGAATAGAGCCTGATGATTAGTGCCAATATGTTGGCTGTCCACACTGAACAAAAAATCACTAGAAGAGGGGAGTTTGAAGACAGTGAGATTATGCCATCCACAATTGGAGTAGTTGAGGTTAGTTAGTTGGGGTAGTAACATCAGCAGCTGTAGGCAGACTGATAGAACCTAAGCGCAAGCCAAATACTAAGTTTGATGATCGCGCTTTCGGAGTATCTGGGCCGAAGGCTTCGAATAAACTTCCTCCGGAACTAAGATCCACAACAAGTCCAACAGAATTCAGGTCTAAACTAAAAACTTGCCTTTTTAAGTGTCATATCCTTAAATTAAATATACCATTCCTGATAGAAAGTCCAGTTATATTCAATTTTCCAATTATGTCCTAAATCCTGTATCTATATTTCGCTAATAAACAATTAGATAATGTTAATTAAGTGTTCATCTCAAGTGACCTACCAGGTAAGTATTGTACTGTATATTATCTCCATAAATAGTCAGTAATAACATAGATCACTCTAAAAATGTATTATAAATTTGTACAGAGCCCTTGAGGTGATTTTGCACAAAAACGTCGCTATACAAGTCATCCAATTATTATTATTATTATTATTAGTTGTGAGGCTGAAAGTGGTGGTGAGAGGAAAGAGATGGGGTAGAGGAAGGTGGGGAAGTAACTGAATATTCAGATCTGGTCACCAAACACAGTTAAAGCCATATCAAGCAACGTTTCGATTTTGAATTGTGATCTTTCACCAGGGCGATACTGAAAGTATTTATTAAAATTTACTTGCGCAACTGGATTTGAATCCACGACCTCCGGATTCGTAGCTCAACCACGGAGACCGTCCATTGAATAAATATATTTAGACCATTTTAGGAAGGCGTTACAATAACATAATGTTCGGGAATGTTTGGTATAATATATGCAGCGACATATTTTTTTCATGAAGTTCAACAGAAATGTGAAAAATAGCGTATATCGGGCACACTGACACGCCCATAACCGTTTATAGCGTTTTATATCTTCAGTGGTCGTCCACTGTACATGTTTATGTCCTGTGTAACATTACGGATTATGCCTTAATTCGTAGGCTAGACGCGCATATTGTCATTCCGAGCGGAATGCATATTTTAGGATGGTGTTCTTTGATAGTGGTGTGTGACCACTGTATAGGAAACACACATTATAAATAATGCCTTGGTACATTTTGGTTCTAGCACATTTAGCACGCGCTCTGTCCCTCTTCACATTGCCTGACGTCGTATATCGACATACGATTTGATCTAAATGAAAATTAGTTAAATTTTAATGAATAATTAAAAAAATAAGTTAGCCTTTTTTACTAATAAAATTGATTTTAAAAATAAAAAAGGATTAAAAAAAGTATTTTGATGGTCTTATATTTAAATTACTAACGGTTATTTTACATTGTAGGCACTAAATTAACGTTTTTTTAAGATGTATTTTTTTTTATTTTATATTAATGCAAATTGCATTTAAATTAAAAGAAAATAATTAACACAGTATTTCAAATTAATAGACAAGTCATTAGTCTTCCAAATTAAAAGACAAGTCACTAGTCTTTCAAATTAATAGACAATTCATTAGTCTTTTAAATTAATAGACGAGTCATTAGTCTTTCAAATTAATAGAAGAGTCATTAGTCTTTCAAATTAATAGACAAGTACTTAGTATTTCAAATTAATTGACGAGTTATTAGTCTTTCAAATCAATAGACAAGTCATAAGTCTTCCAAATTAATAGACAAGTCACCAGTCTTTCAAATTAATAGACGAGTTATTAGTCTTTCAAATCAATAGACAAGTCATAGGTCTTCCAAATTAATAGACAAGTCACCAGTCTTTCAAATTAATAGACGAGTTATTAGTCTTTCAAATCAATAGACAAGTCATAGGTCTTCCAAATTAATAGACAAGTCACCAGTCTTTCAAATTAATAGACGAGTTATTAGTCTTTCAAATCAATAGACAAGTCATAGGTCTTCCAAATTAATAGACAAGTCACCAGTCTTTCAAATTAATAGACGATTCATTAGTCTTTAAAAATTAATAGACGAGTTATTAGTCTTTCAAATTAAAAGAAGAGTCATTATTCTTTCAAATTAATAGATGAGTCAATAGTCTTTAAAATTAATAGACAAGTCATTAATCTTTCAAATTAATAGAAGAGTCATTAGTCTTTCAAATTAATACACGAATCAATCAGGGAAAGGGGAACTAACCAAGTTGCACGGAGTGCGGGAGGTGGCGTTACTGTCCTAATTTCGGTGATTTATCAATAAATCAATCTGACAATATACAGGCAACTCGCACTGCAATATTGTTCAGTCCTCGAAAATAATATCTGCCAAACAATGGCGCGCAAATTGCTCGCTGCGTAAAAACCATAACTATTATTGTTATTTGTATCCAAAATTTAATATTTTTTACAATCTTTAGTTACACACTTTTACAAATGTGTTATAAATTACAAATCTCACTCAATTTTAGCGTAGCTACGCCAATCGTTTCTAGACCAGAAAATGTTATATCTAAATAGTATTAAATAAAGTCGCTATCCACGTTTGTCTGTTTGTGCGCTTAGTTCTTCTAAACTAAGCAACGGGTTTAAATAGAGTTTTCACTATCATTTAGAGAATGTCCTCTGGAAGTTTTATATTTATAAAAAGTAGAGAAAAAGTCAAGCAACGCCGGATAAACGTTAGCTGGTATAATTTAAAACACAAACAAATAAAAGTAACTCACATCGTTATAAACACATGTTTTGTGTTCAATGATCAGATCTGAATAGCCAGGTACTTCCCAACTTTTTTCTTACCCATCTCCTTCACCTGCCCAATACCTTCAACCTAACAACATAGTCTAATTGGGGCTGCCAGAGTACCAATCACCTTAGACTGTTGGGAGCAACTGGGACCCTTTTGCGATAAGGATACACATTTAAAATAATTAAATAATAATTGCAATTATTCTAACGGGATTTCTTCCTCATCGCATAGCCCAAAACCAAATTCCAAAAATTAACAAGTTGGAAAATTGCCACTTATGCTCGAAGAAGATTTTCCACCCTACTGGACTGCTAATGATCATAGCGAACGGGGGTAACTTCAGATGGTAGATGTACAATGTTCGACAAACTGTGACGATGTAAATAATACTAATAAATCTAAACTAAACATGAAACAGAACAACACACAGGAAAATGAAATGTAACGGTCTCATCTGGGAATCGAACCCAGGATCTCTGTATAACGGGGACAACGCCACTAACCACCCAGCCACTTGGAGCTAATCATTTTACATAATTTTAGTCGATCTTAAATTGCAACAAAAATATCAGGACTGAAAAATAATCATGGACATTTAGATACTCGCTTGTACCTAGATTGCATGCAGTCGGCAATGTTATCTCAGAAGTAGTAGATGTGTTCAACTGCACGGAATATAGTTATAAGAAGGCTATAATAACATACCTCAAACACAATGATCAATGTCAGGAATGATAATATTCTTCTGCATGACTCCTATACCATATTTTACTACATTTAAACTATTTACTTCAGATATCTTATAGTGTTAGCTAACATATGTATTATTTTATAAAAAATTATTATTTCTTCTCCATAAGTATCATTGAATCGCCGACAGCCCTGAATTGTTAATACCAAGTTGCGATGCCTTCTCAGCTATTCCAAGTACAATTAATTTTGTGGGTAACAACAAATTCACTACTGACTATTATCATGACACCTCATACTTCGACTTTGACAGGTCTTATACAAGCCTAGTACAGGGTTTTCCAATAAGAGGTTTGATATTCAATCGTAAAAGATCAATGGTTTCGTTGCTTGTGTGGCACGTAGCGCCATCTTGTTGAAAGTAAACGTTGTCCAGATCAATACCATCCAATTCCGGCCATAAAAAATCATCAATCATCTCTCTATAGCGCAATCCATTCACCGTAACTGTTGCTCCAGCCTCACATTCGAAAAAGTAAGGTCCAATGACTCCGCCGGACCATAAACCGCACCAAACAGTCACACGTTGAGGATAGAGAGGCTTTTCAACAATAACTCTTGGGTTTTCCGAGCCCCAGATGCGACAATTTTGCTTGTTGACGAAGCAACGACGTGGAAATGGGCCTCATCACTCAAGATGATTTGCATTTGATTCACTCAAGTGAATTTTAATAATTTCAATGCGTTTTTGAAGCGTGTACTATTTTCATTAATGGCGTAGTTTCTACTTGTCAAATGTCAAAAAATGACAGCTTCAAAAGTAACATCTACCGAAATAGCGGGCTATTCAAAATAACACCTCTTATTGGAAAACCCTATATAAAGTAGTTCAACTATTGTTACGCTGGTATATATTTCTTTTGATTTATGCATTGTCTTACTGCACTTATATTAATTACTGCATCACTTGCAATAATGTTTTTGTGTACACATCAATTGTTCTACAATTTATTGCTATTTTTATGCTGAGTACCACTGTACGCTTGTAATTCGATTATCACTGTATTGTACTGCCATTTTATAGCGTTTGAATAAATAATACAAATCAGAATTAACAGTATCATCTTCAAATAATTTGCACATATTTTTGGCTGCTATATTTTTGAATTATAACAAACTTCTAATAGATAGATAATAGTAATAAATCTAAGCGAAACAACAAACAGAATAAACAATACATAAATCATAATATAACATAGTTGAAGCAGCATTTCCCACGCGATTTGTACGAAGTCTGCGTATAATATATTTATGTATAAACATTCGCAACGTTCAGGTGATTTTTGTATGGATTTGCCATTATAAGGAAGCGCGCATGCGTAGCTTTCTCTTTCATTGAAGGGAGGGAAACGTATTATTTCGAAAGGAAGTTTGGGTACGAAAGGTTTCAGTGATGCGAGTGACATCTAGCGGCGAGTAGGGAAACTATAATTAGCGGAGACGCACACCGATGAGGAAAACTACACCGTGCTAAGAAAAAACGCATTTATATAATTTTTATTTATATTTTATAGCCATGGAACTATAGAAAACAATTATTTCTTCAATAATACCAAAATCACCTCCTTGTGCAGTGTAAAATAATTAATGTAGCGCCGTCTATGAACGCGTAGATCACAACAAATGCTTTAGTTCAAATTTATCGTTCATAGATGGTGCTATTTTCAATATTTTAGAAAACAACAAAAACACACTTTTTGTTTGTGTTGTGATAACTTGCGTTTTGTTTGGTTTGTTGGTGTAAGTAGGTATCTACACACGGAAAAAGAAAATGTGAATAAATAGTTTAAGTTCGTATAAAAATATTTAATTCTTTTAAGAAACAAAATATAAAAATAATGTATTTAGTTGTTGGTGCAATTTAGTCGAGTGGTTCAAATCTACGACTGCGAACTTAGACGTCGAGGGTCTTAGTTCAAAACCTAGTGTGGGCAAATTATTAAATTAAATTATGTGTTAGTTAATTCAATAGCTAAATTTAACAGTATTTGATATTGTATATTGTGCTGTTATTTCATGTTTCATTATTCATACGGATCAAAAGGTTACTAGAAATGGCCTTAACTGTGTTTGGTGACTACATCTGTATAGACAGGTACTTCTCAACCCTCCTCTTTCACATCTCCTTCCATTCCTCACTCCCTTCAGCCTCACAAAATAGCTCAATGGGGGATGCCAAAGTCCCACCGGTTCCAGACGTTTTGGATACTTGTAAGGTATTTAGTAATGATTGGCACCCAGGAATATTCTCCTGAATTTACCCATCGCTAGCGGAATTCACATTAAAATAAGTCTATTAGAGCAGAGGTTCTCAATTATTTTTTCTTGAGTACCCTTTCGAGAAAAGCCCAAACTCGCGTACCCCTTGTAACCAAAAAAAAATAATAAAAAAAAGGTTTTTCGACATTTTTTCACCTCAGTTGGACAGGGTTCTAACTTTAGCAGTTTATTAAAGGTGCCTAAACATACATAAACGTGCAGTTAGAACCATATGCAACCAGCTAGGTCATCATAATTCGTTGTATAAGGTACTAACTAAATTTCTCTAATATCATTCCAAGATGGGGCCACGTTCTAATTAAATATTTTCCATTAAAATATGTTAAACTAAAATTCTTTATACAATATTGAACCTCAAAATCAGAAAATGTTACACATCAGAACATGGTAAGGCGAAGTTAGAACCCTATCCAACTAAGTGACGAACTACACTGCGCCTCGTAAAAATGAGCAACTATAAGATAACAACAGAATGACAATTGCGAAAAGTTCAAAGTGATGTTAGAACCCTGTAAAATAAATTGAAGTTTAAAAAAATATATGCTAGACCTTGGTCACACAAGTATCTATAATACGTATGGCTCTGAAAGTTATTTTGGTTGTAGAAATAAGCAAAAGAAATGGTTTTGCATTCAACGGTCATTTTTGAAAAAAAAAAATGTCTACATAAGTGAGGTGACGGTTTATTAACTTTGAAATCTTTATCCTTTTTATACTTTTCCGACTTTATGTCCGGGTTAAATCTTCCCCATAGGAAAAACTAAACCCTTCCACACACTTTTTCACAAATGATCATCTAGTCAATTTACATTATGCAAGTGATTTATGTAAGCATAATAAATACAAAACAATACAACACGTCAACTCACCAGAGATCAAATGGGAAAATAATTCACCGACTCCAGATATTTTCATATCAGAGGGTTCGGCTCAGTAGAACTCCTAACTGGACCTATAAATCACACTGATCCGTCAATATAAATATTTTAAAAATCTTTCGTAATCCTACATGTATTTAAAATGACTGATTTTTGCATTTTCTATATATAATTCTTTGACAAATCTAATACGCCTAAATTTTGAATGAGAGAGCTAGGTATAATGCCAGTAGCCGAAATAACAAATGGTAATATTTTTATAGTCTGAGAATGCCAAATTCTTTTAATCTCATTTCCTAAATCTGTGTATTTTCTTATTTTTTCAGAAACAGATTTCTGAATATTCCAGGAATTTGGAATAGCGACATCAATGCTATGAGTTATTTTTTTAATTTTGTCATGTAAAACTATATTGGGTCTATTATGTCTAATCGTTCGTAATAGCATAACAATTCTAATAATAATGAAAATCACATAATGTTATTCATGTTTAATGGGACAACTCTTTTTGCACAGCTCTGAAAAATCAGGTTGATTTTTAGTTGGCGGATTAGCTTAGCAGATTGATTGACTCAAAATGTATTTCGGCCATAGCATTTAAATAGGTGGAAAAGCCCATCAGGGGAAGGTGAACTAACCAAGTTATAAGGAGCGGGGATCGTCTCCCTTCCTGTAATATGTCAATATATGAATCTGACAGAATACAGGCAACTCGCATTGTAATATCACAATTTAGTTCGCGAAAATAAAATTTGCTTACGAATTATTAATCTAATTTACCCACCTCACTCATTTTTAGCGTCGCTAAGTAACCCAATTAGACGGCGATTTTATTTTTTAACAGTACTTATGCACATTTCAATCTTGAACATTAAACTTCCACAATTGATTGCGCTGCAAAACGTTGCCTAACTTTAGCGAACTGTACTTTTATGCGCAGGGTTTGGTTATTTCAATGTACACTCTTCGACTTCAACGTACGTCTGACGTCATAGATTTAGATAGCCGACGTTTAGTTTCTCATGTTGACAAAAATATGGTCTAGTCACAGACATAGGAATTAATAGACGAGAAGATAATGGCGAGGGGTAAAATCAACTGTTGAAGAACGAAGGGGGTGAAGCCGACTGTGATTCGTCAATAAATCAATCTGACAGTAAATAGGCATCTCGCATTATAATATCACCATTTACTTCTTAAAAGTAAAATCTGCTTTGGAATGAATAGACATTTTTATATGGGAGCGCAAATTACTCGCTACGTTATGAACAAATTTGCGAAGTCCAAATTCGGCAAAAAAATTCGGTTGTATTTTCAGAGTCGAATATTTCGTTTAAGTATTTAGTTAAGACACTTTTATAAATGTTCATAATTTACTTCCCAGCAACCAACCAGCTTTGTGTTTCGCGTCCAGACGTTTCTCGATGTGACAGTAACAACTGATTCATATAATACGGTGTGAATAAGCTTAAAATAAAGTAAAATAATGCTTACTTATGGAATGTAATACGACAATTGGGTTTATTCTCTTTTTCACATCTATTTTTACAAGTTTTCATATCACAAGTCAACATTTTGCAGTGTTATTTTCGTAAAATGAACCGATGATGCCTCGACCATAGTTCGCACAATAATGATGACGTCACGTTTTCAAATTTCACTTGAGGCCATACGTGAGCACAGCCGGCTCCAATGGAACCGGTATGGGGAGTGGGGATAATACGCTTTTAATCACTTAGGGCAGGTCTACTAATATTCATATGTCTATGGGTCTAGTAGTGGTTTGCCTCCAGTTCGTCGAAACGATACCCAGATTTTATATAAGGGCAAGTATATCAAATTTGGTTATCTATGATTTCGGCGATTTTAATGTTTTTCAATATCATTACTTTTCTTCTAAGGTTCTCCGACCTTTATAAGAATAAGAAATAACAAAACAATAAAGACTACCCTATTCTATTTTATCTCGACTCCAATCGTGACTACTCTCTCTGCATACCAATGAGGAGAGTTCGGGGCCATGTCTCATCACGAAGGCCATTAGATGGGCAAGTCGCAGAGTTGGAAAGTTTCGAATTTAAGGGTCGATAATTCGAATTCGGAGATAACCCCATGACTACAAGAGTTGAACTAAATTAACATGAACTTGAATGTTAAATACTATGTAGTTGAATATCTTTTATTTTTATTTTAATGACTATATAAAATTAAAATACGTTGTATAAACAAAACATAATGGTGAATTTAGGCGCTTCAAGACTCGAAGAATCTAAAATAAACTCAGAATCTCTTTCACGTAACTGAAGAAGTCGTGCATACAAATATTCGGCGTGCGACCCTGGTGTATTAGACAGACCTACGGTTGAATTTGCTCTGGCAAACCTATTAAAAAATGGGAATCTTAAAGACATAATTGATGAAGTCGTGTAAAAACAATATTCGGCGCGTGGCCCGGCGTAATTGATGGACCTACGGTCGAATTTGGCGTAGCAGGCCTGGAAAATTGATCATTCCGTGGGGTTTATTTTAATTATTTCCGATGAACGTATTACTAAAATCGCAGATATTTCTAGAGGAATCCTACGAGTAGGTACTAATTCATCGTCCAGAAAAATAAAATTTGGTGCTTACCGCTAATTTTATAGTTAAAAAACGTTTTAAAAAATTATCAATCCGTTTTAAAAATATATAATATATTATCGTTACGAATTCGTCGGAATTAATTAAAATGTGAACCTCAAGCTATTTATTTACTAAGTCCAATTAACACATTACAATTAGAAAGAAGAAATGTTACAATAAAAGATGCTGTGACAAAAACAATAGAGATACTGTCAAGTCAAGACAGGATCAAGGTTTTAATGAAATTCATGACTGCAGCCACATCAATACAAAATATTTCTTGCGACTGACTAAAATAATTTAGGCTTACACCAAAAGATTCAAGGTCCTAACTTGAGTTGACAAGTCTGGACATTCTGGACATTGGTGATTAAGGAAAATCAAATAATTATTTCTTATTCCAAGGGAAGGGATATAGAAAGAGATGAGTTGCAACAAAGTAGGTGAGTCAATCATGCTGTTAATAATTTTGAAAATGCAGATGAGATCAATGTCCTTCCTACGTTTTTCTAAAGAAGAAAGATTTAATATTACTTCAAGTTCATCGTATGAGTAATCGCTTCTTTCTAGCCCTAACCTCCAAGCAATTCCCTTTAAGAAGCGATGCTGTACGGATTCGATGTGATTAATGTGAACATCGTAGAATGGAGACAAAATAACGCAGGTATATTATAGATCAGGGATTAGGAGGGCGAAACAACGAACAGTAAAGAGTTTTTAGGGTGATAATATTATTGAAGTCATAGATCACGAAAAGACAGCTTGTAATATAAAGTAACACCAAGTATTGTAAAGAGTATCGTTTCGCTTTAAGTTCCCGACTTTATTTTAGGCTGGTATCTCGTCTTAAGAGGAAAGTACAAGCCAAAAATGTGTATATTCTTGGTATGCCTTATATTGTCACGAATTTATGTAATAGGCATTAAAATCGCTTGACAAACGGAGTCTAGAAATGTTAGATTTCAAGCACAAAAGTGATTTTGAAATCGAGGGAAACTGTCACAGATAATTTTAGCTACAATACTGTATTTTTAAAAAGTTGTTCCCTTTACGCGTTCATACATTCCTATTGAAGTTAGTTAATTAGTTTTTTACATTTATATTTTTTATTGAGTAATTTATTTTTTTATTTGAATTCTACTCGAGGGAAACAATAGGAAAACCTTCAATTTATCTAAAGCATATTATTTGGTATCATAATGTGAAATCAATTCGTTATAAAGATTAATCAAAATAGTGATTTAGCATTAAGCTTCACCTTTAAGTAAAGTGATGGTGTTGGTTTCTTAGTCGTCTCCACTAGGGTCTTGTGCTAAGGAATATTAAAGTTATTTAATTCTATTTTATTTGACTTCCATGTCGTTTTTAGTGTCTTTAAAGAGTTTTTCTAACTGACCTCTTTCAGCCAGATTTTTATTCTTGATTTGTACTCATTGAACTTGTCTATTCGTTTTATATCTGAAGGGAGGTCATCGTGAAGTTTTGCTGCAAAATAAATTAAGTTTCTTTGTTTGAATCAATGGCGTCTCGTGACTTTTGTGTGTATTAGAGTGCTAATATGACAAAAAATGGCATTATTAATATTTTTGTACCTCTGTTTTCATATATATTTTCAGGAAATCCGTGCGGCGCACAGTGGGCGGAAAATCGCCTTTCATAGACATAGAGACTTGAATTTTCAGGGGTATTTTTTTTGGCTAGATATGGATTCTGCTGATCATAACTATGCTATAAAATTTCGTATGATTAATACAAATGAAGGAGTTATCATTTTTTTAAGAAAAAATTGTATGGCACTGACATTAAAAGTGAGGTTATCTCTGGAATCATAAGAGTAGGCTTGCAGTGTAAATAAAATATTGTAAACTAGACAAAGCATACTCATATGTAAAGCATTTAAGCATTAAAATGAATCATCAACATTAAAAAGTTTTTTTTTCAAATTTGAGGATTTAAAAAAAAAATCGCACGTTGCGCCACAATACGAAGTATGTCAAAAAAATTCAAATAAATAGTAGTATATCTATGTGTAAGGATATAATGGCCAAACTTATGATTACAGAGATAGCCTCATTTTTAATGTCAGTGCCATACAAATTTTTCTTAATTAATGATGAATCCTTCATTTGTACACGCAATTGCTTCTTACGAAATTTTATAGCATAGTAATGATCAGCAGAATCCATTTCTAGCCAAAAAAAATACCCTTGAAAATTAAAGTCTCTTGTCTATGAAAGGCGATTTTCAGCCCACTGTGCGGCGCACGTCCAAACTGAAATTTCCTGAAAATTGACATATAAAAAATCAAAATTTCAATCGTTTTGCGTTCAAATGTCCATAATAATAAATAGGTACTTAGGAATGTGTGTATTGTATTAGTGTATCTGAATACGCTTACGGCAGCGATATCCTTCTGAAGCGTTACTGAGAAACAGTTTTTATTCTTGCATTGTTATCAGCGATAATGGACAATAGGTCATGTGCACCATCATCAAAATTTAAGATTCAAAAAGGGTTTACAAAAACTGGAAAAAAAAGTTTTATTAAAAACTAGGGACAGTCCAAATTCTCAATGACCAAAAAAAAATTCTGTTAAAATATTACAATATTTTCAAAATTGGAACTGATTTTTCCTATAATTCAGACCATCCCGTGATTTTCATAGCATTCCTCTTGTCATGCTATGCTGTGCTAGAACATCTGTTCTGCTGTGTGGTATCTTGAACAATTCGTGGTGACGACTGCGGCCGGAGTTTTCAAGTACGCTTTTAACTAATCTATATTTATTTTTGTTTATCAAATTCATTAGGAATAAGAAAAAAAACTTTATTCACTTCTTTCAATTTTTGTCTTCAGTGTTAGCGAGGAATGGGTAAAGGCGGGTAAAACGGACCGCGGGGCAGTGAGTAATAATATAATTTCATCTCCTCACCGCTGGAAGTGCGCAAGTACCTACCCAAAGCCCGGTGTGTACTGGTAGGTACCGCCAACGTTGGTACAATACCCGTGGGGAGAGTGGGGACACGTGGTACATAGTAATGGCTTTACGGGCTGGGGGACCTAACTAGCCAGTGATAGTCAAAGTAACAACAATAAAAAATGTGTATATATGGACGGTGTCCTAGCAGTGGGAAACTAAGGAATCTACAATCAAAATCACATAGGGAACCCAAAAAAATTAAATTTAAAAAAAAACTATTTAAAAACACAAAAGTTTTTCCATTTTTTTTCGCTGATGTCAAAGTGTGACTATTGCTATTTTATGAGGCATTATGTTAGGTAGTGAAAAAGGAAGAACACAGAGAAGAGAAGTTGTAGAGTGTATGAACGATTGGGAATACCATAGTCACACTTATACCAGACGGTTGGGAACATTTTTTTTTAAATTTTACATTAGCTTCACACAGAAGGCCCTCAGGAAAATAATTTTCCTCAGGGCCTATATCAGCTCAAGTCACCGACCGTAGCGAACCACTTGGGGTGACCTAATGACAGAGGTGTTGGTTATACAATGAATGGTTCCCGGGGCAGCGGTACCACGTAAAAGAGTCATCGGAGTCCAAAATGATATCAGTATTTTTAGTTTAAATAACAATCTTTCGGCTACATCCTGATCATATTCCGTCAATTGCAAAATATAGGTAAACGTTTATTATTTATATTTCCAAAACTTTGACAACCCCAAGCGTATCAGCCGCACATCCCCTAGGTGGGAAAAGTGACTTCATTTCCCTCCCGCTTCTGAAAACCACCCTTCCTGAAAGAAAACACTCCAAAACCATCCCCTTTCTACTCCTCCCCCTTACCCACAGTCAGCGACACCTGCCAGAACCTGCGAGAGCCTGCGGGTTAAATAATTTACACTATTTAAGGCTTCGCGGGTTGATGAATTGAGCTAAAACCTTATTTTGCGGTCGATATATACAACTGTTATAATATTGAGACGAATAAACTTTACAATGTTTATTTATTTATTTATTACTAACAGTATTAAATTACGTCAGTATTTGAGAGCCTCTGTGGTCGAAGGGCAAAGCTCTCGACTAGCATCCCGAAGGTCGCGGGTTTAATTGATTAATTTGTGTTATTTCAAAATGTATTCATTTAAAATAATATATAGTATACTATCGGCACGTTCCAGAGTGGAAGATACTCTCAGTATCGCCCTGGTGGTAAGACCACCATTCAGAATTGAAACGTGGCTTAAAATGGCTTTAACCGTGTTTGGTGATTACATCTGAATAGTCAGGTACTCCCCAGCTTCTTCTTCCCATCTCCTACCCCTCCCCGCTACCTTCAGACTCACAACACACCCCAATTGAGGATGCCATAGTCTCACTGGCTCCAGACGGTTGGAAGCAGTTGGTACTCTTATGCAGTAAACAAAAGTCCACAATTAAGTGCTGATTCCAACCCTGATATATGGCAGTGAGGCATGGAACTGGCAGAGGAAACATAAAAGCAAACTGAATGCTCTTAGCAAAATCAGATCCCTTCGAGGCGTTCGTGTGGTAAAATCTTGTTAAAAATGTGGAGAGTTGGATAAAATGCAAGGTAGATGTCACATTTCTGAGCAAGATTAACGAAGACTAACGAGAATCTTTTATATGTATAAATAAAAATGTTAATGTTTTTGTTCAAAATCTAAAATCTCCGAAAGCTCTTCACAGATGGCTTTGAAATTTTGACACAACTTTGCATTCGAATATGCGTTTGTTTTTATACACATATATTGTATAGATGTCACCTGTGACAGGTTAAATAATCTTTTTAAACAGCGCTATCTATTGGACGTAAAAACAAAATACGCTATTGTTTCTCTATGTACACAGATAGACTGAGACACGGCAACGGGTGGCGGGGTACAGCTAGTATATAATATAACGGTATAGCAATACTGAGAACATGGTATGAAGCTCTTGTTCGCAGTACCATGGAATAAAGCACCATTTTTTGGGTCCCTTCTGAACAAAACCAAAGCCTAGAAATAGAAAAAGAACAAAAGAGGGTTATGTGTTACTTATACAGGGTGTATAGGCACGTACCCGACAAACTTTAACCAGCTATTCCTTAGCATATTTGGAGTAAAAAATCTTATGTGCACTTTGCTGTCCGGTAACGTTTTTTTTTAATAAAAAATTTATCATTCATATTTTCACCACATGTCGCCACTGTTTTATCCTTTATCAAAGTTTGAAAATCCATCTGGCAAATATTTTATTCAAATTGAATAATGCACGTGTGTACCTATATTGGCGCACTTTTACAATCACAACGAAATGGCACGGCACCATTCGTCTCATTTTTAACTATTATTATTTAGTGTGTGCGAAAGAGCGAAGACGCTTTTTGACATACTTGCTTATAACAGCTGTTGAACACGAAACGCAATGCCAATGACAGTGATGTAGTGTGGAAATTTTATTTTTTTTTGTTTTTAATTGAATAAAAATGCTACCGGACAGCAAAGTGCCCATAACATTTTTTACTCCAAATGTGCTAAGGAATAGCTGGTTAAAGTTTGTCGGGTTAGTGCCGATAGACCCTGTATATGAGAGAATATACTTACTATCTATTCTGTATCAATACTTGTTCTTAATATGAATGTTCGATTTCAACACCTTAGAAGCAAGTCGAAAAATATATTTTTTAAACTAATCTCTGGAATTTACTTAATCCACTTATATTGAAAGCGGTTAATTTATATGTGTCTAGCAAGTATACTCGTGGGAGATCTTATGCACTTGTGTTATACTTCAAAAGCGAGGACTTCTGCCTATCAGAACTCGCAATTTTTCAACGTCACTTACAGACAGTTCAGCAACTATATTTTTACATATGTCACAAAATATTAAAACTTCTCCCATGACCTTTTATACTTACATCTACCTCAAATTTTGTCATCTTTTCCATAATATATCATAGTATGAATACGAAGAAAGCGAGGAGTGTGTTCCAAGAACGCACACACCAGATACTAAGCTCAGCGAACGTGCTTTCGGATAGGACCTAAAGCCTGGAATGCTAAATCACTATTTTCGATTAATCTTTATAACGAATTGTTTTATATTACGAATACCAAAAAAATTGCTTTAGATAAATTGAAGGTTTTCCTATCGTTTCCCTTGAGTAGAATACAAATAAAAAAATTAAATGTAAACTACTAAAAAAAAAATTTTTTCAATAGAAATGTATGAACGCATAAAAGAAACAAATTTAAAAAAAACAATATTATAGCTAAGATTATCTGTGACAATTTCCCTTGATTAACTTTTTTTGCTTTTTATAAAATTATTTACAAAATAAATAAAAACAAGTTTTGTGCTTGAAATCGAGCGTTTCTTGACTCCGTTTGTCAAGCGATTTTAATGTCTATTACTATTTGTGGCGATATAAGGCATTCCAAGAATATACATATTTTTGGCTTGTAGCTTCCTCTTAAGAATGATCACAGACTCGACAGAATTAAAAAATTCTCCAGTCCGAAAGAGTCCTAAACTATCCGGTTTTTTAAAAGATATATCATCACTACTTTTTCCAGAAATCTTCTAATAAATGTAACATACATAGTAATGTAAAATTAAAAAATTAAAATCAATGTCCAGTATTTTTAGTATACTGTCCTTTGCGTGCAAACTGATTAATAAAAGTGTGTTTATCTGAAGTGACCTGCCAGGTAAGTATGATTTTCTGTATCTGTTTGTAAATATACGTATGTTTTTCTGTAGCTGTTTGTAAATGATATAATTACATAGAGACAATAGACCAAATTGTACAGCACCCTTGAGGTGATGACAAAAACGGTGTAATATAAATTATCAAATTGTTATTATTATAGTTTGAGAGTTGTTTGCTTTGTCGTGCTCACGTTGATATTGGGAAGTACAGGGTTTTCCAATAAGAGGTGTTATTTTGATATTCAATCGTAAAAGATCAATGGTTTCGTTGCTTGTGTGGCACGTAGCGCCGTCTTGTTGAAAGTAAACGTTATCCAAATCAATACCATTCAATTCCGGCCAGAAAAAATCATTAATCATCTTTCGATAGCGCAATCCATTCACCGCAACTGTTGCTCCAGCCTCATTGAAAAAGTAAGGTCCAATGACTCCGCCGGACCATAAACCGCACAAAACAATCACACGTTGAGGATAGAGAGGCTTTTCAATAATAACTCTTGGGTTTGCCGAGCCCCAGATGCGACAATTTTGCTTGTTGACGAAGTCACCGAGGTGGAAATGAGACTCATCACTCAAGATGATTTGCATTTGATTCATTCAAGTGAATTTTAATAATTTCAATGCGTTGTTGAAGCGTGTATCGTTCCATTTTTATTAATGGCGTAGTTTCTACTTGTCAAATGTCAAAAAATGACATCTTCAAAAGTAACATCTACCGAAATAACGGGCTATTTAAAATAACACCTCTTATTGGAAAACCCTGTATATGCACTAATGTGACACCAATAGTTATTAGTGTGGCGACTGCACAGCGCTCATTAGGTACATAAACACGTAAAGGAATTAATGAACCGAGCCTTAACGTGACCACTGGTCAAACAGACATTTTATTTGTCAAAACATTGGACAATTAGCATTGACTGACACAATGGAACTAGGCAATCCGCCAAAAAAACAATCCGTAAAAAAACATTTTTTCTTACTATAAAACTTTTTGGTTTGACTGAGCTTTCCTTCTCAGGGATTCCAATCAACCGGGCTACCAGCTTTGACAAATGCCGATCGAGTAGGACCGACATATTATATTTCATTTATAACCTTCTTTAATGTCATAAAATTTCAGAGATATGAGTAAATGTCCGCGTTAATTAGCGCGATCGACACCAAAAGTTCATAGAATGCATTGACATCGATAACGAGTATATGTGCCGAGTTTCAGCTCAATCGGATGTAGGGAAGTGGGTTAATTTCAGATTCCAATATTTGCATTCCTTCATTACGAAAACAGAAGTGAAATTCACCCATTCGGACACCTAGTAAAGACTATCGTTATTTTCAAAATACATACGAAAGAAATAAATATGTCTAGGTATAAATATATATAACCAGCGATTTCTGAGCTTATCTGGAGTAAATATTTTGATGTCATTTTGCAGCCCAATGATATTTTTTATCAATTAAAAACTTATATCTTTCCATCACACGACGCCACTGGGTACAACCCAACGCATCACGTGATCGCATTCCGTCTCATTCCAGTAGCACTGTACAGACGAGACAGGGCGAGTATCACGTTATCCGTTGTGACGTGTAGGAGTGTGATCAGAGGCGACATGTGGTTGAAATATATTATTTTTGTTTTTCTACATTTTTCACTCCAAATGCGCTCAAAAATCGCTGGTTAAAAGCTTTTGGGTAAATGCTGACAAACCCTGTATATAGTGAATCAATCAGGCTAGCAGTCCGCAATGAAGTGCTGGTACCAATCCTGATGTATGGCAATGAGGCATGGAACTAGTAGAGGAAGGATGAAAGTAGACTGAATGTTATAGAAATGAAATACTTGAGGAATAATGCATATCCGATGAGAGTATAAGAAAGGTACGATTAGATGATTTGGACATTTGAAGACGACGAGCAAAGAAAGGAGGGCAAGAAAACATTGCACTTGGAAGTGAACTGTCCTTTTTTAACCGGTATATCAATGGAAGATGCTCCGAGGAACTAGACTCATTGATCGCCCAATATTTGTACACAGTTGACTTTTGTGACACGAGAACGGGTCGTTTCTACGACTCGATCTTGAGTTCAACATCTCGACTGTTTCAGTATCTTCAAGACCCAGGTTAACTAATTTCTTTCCTCAAGAAGATCCACCACACAGCATCCGAAAAGACGGTCTCCTGTGCGGCGTCAACGTAAAAAAAAACTCAACTTAATGTTAAAAAAAATAACGTTACAATATAATTTCTTTCATCCATGATAGAACAAATCGAATTCACAAACATCGAAGCTCCTGAAAAAACATCGTAAAACATCAAAAACAATATACGAGCGAGACACAAACAAGTTAAAACAAACAAACAAAAATACAACACACTTCGAAATTTCGTTTTACAGCGTTTTTTTTATTAGTTTCACGTTGGATGTAAAATTTCCACCTGCGACGGCTTTTTGTAGGAACGTTGTTTATGAATTTTACGCCTGGCTGGTGTTGTAGGGAGGGGACGAGAGGAGGTTTCAGTTATTTCAGTATTGCCCTGGTTCAGACGCTAAAGATATTACAGGGTTTTCCAATAAGAGGTGTTATTTTGAATAGCCCGCTATTTTGGTAGATGTTACTTTTGAAGCTGTCATTTTTTGACATTTGCCAAGTAGAAACTACGCCATTAATAAAAATGGAACGATTCACGCTTCAACAACGCATTGAAATTATTAAAATTCACTTGAGTGAATCAAATGCAAATCATCTTGAGTGATGAGGCCCATTTCCACCTCGGTGGATTCGTCAACAAGCAAAATTGTCGCATCTGGGGCTCGGAAAACCTAAGAGTTATTGTTGAAAAGTCTCTCTATCCTTAACGTGTGACGGTTTGGTGCGATTTATGCTCCGGCGGAGTCATTGGACCTTAATTTTTCGAAAATGAGGCTGGAGCAACAGTTACGGTGAATGGATTGCGCTATCGAGAGATGATTAATGATTTTTTATGGCCGGAATTGGATGGTATTGATCTGGACAACGTTTAATTTCAACAAGACGGCGCTACGTGCCACACAAGCAACGAAACCATTGATCTTTTACGATTGAATATCAAAATAACACCTCTTATTGGAAAACCCTGTATTATGGAATTTTAAAGTTATCAACATTTTGAAATAATTATATCAATAAATTCATGGTGTAATTACACTTGCATGCCTTTATAAATTTAAACACATATTTTTTCTTGTTTTTTATGAATAATTAACTAACTAACCATCTCGTCGTTTCCCCGCAGGGATAGGCAGAGAGGACAAACCGTCAAAAAACCCGGTCTTGACGTACACTACTTGCCTCATTCACATTCATACATCGTCTCATATATATTCTCCTTAAACTAGTTTCTTCGTTATTTCGTACTACACGCCCAAACCATGTCAATGTCGCTTACTCATTACGCTAAAATCAGTCATTCTTTGCGAATCTCCACATATCTCACGCGATCTTACGTGGTTTTACCACACATGCGCCTCGGGGATCTCATTTCAACAGAATTCATCGAATAACTAGAAATTATGACAAACAAGGCACTCCACATTAGTGACCAATTTCTTGTATGAATCTAAAGTGAAGCTCTGTTTACTCAACATGTTTATTCCTACAATGATTATGGCAAACATTGAGGCATGTTGTGCGTCTGACGGTAGTGGAGAAGGGAAGGAGACGGGGAAGAGGGAGGTGTGGAAGTAACTGACTAATCAGATCTGGTCACCAAATATTGGCTAAAGCCATTTCAAGAAACTTATCTAATATTTTTATTTATTTCATCTGAATGTTTTGCTAGGGCGATACTGAGAGTATTTACCACTCTGAAAGCCTTCTGGCAGTTTCAAATATTACCAAACATACTAATTTTGGTTGTCTGTGCTGTACGTCAGTTTGTCCTGCGTGAAATCTGATTCACTAAAATGCTTTAAATTTAAGTATCATTGTCAAAATTCAAATCAGTTTTATGAAGTTCAGTCAAACGATAAAGCACCTAATTTTAACAAAATATTTTGTTGATTTGTCAAGAATCAAGAATTCATAATATTATCCCATGATTTACCACGGGCCTGTTTTAGTATCATGTATGCATATTATAAACCTATGTTTATACGAGGCAGAGCAGTGAAAAATCGTGGGATATTATAATTCCAACTTTAAAAAAGAATTAATTAAAATAATTTATTTTAAAATTTTCTATCAAAGGTATGTACCTACTTACATTATCGCTTGTCTGAATTATTCTTCGCACAAATTTGAAAATAACACTTAAATTCAAAGCAAATTTGAGTTCATTGAACGTGAATAATAACGCATAGCACAGATAACTGAAGATACCAGTTAATTTACATAGAAACTGCAGGTCTTATCCACATTTGTATGGACGTTTTACACGACTCTGTTTTTCCGTCCACTTTCCATATGGGTGGTCTTTTCACATGGTTTCGGAATGAAAAAAAAACGTGTTCTAATTTGGTAACAATGGCGGACATTATTTAACGTATTAAGTGAAAATGTTGCATGTTTGTTTCGTTTTATATTTAAAATATTGAAGCATATAAAAATCACATATAGGAAAGTGAATTCTGATCAAAACATTGTACTGTAGTACCGCCAGCATAAAATTTGCTTTTCCTTTCCTAAACACGCTCATTAAAGAAAATAGATATATTATTAAAATAAATACCAGAAAACCCGATTATGTCCAACTTTCCAATTATGTCCTAAATCCTGTATCTAAATTTCACCAATAAACAATAAGTTAATGTTAATTAAGTGTTAATCTCAATTGACCTACCAGGTAAGTATGATACTGTATATTATCTCCATATATAGTTAGTAATAACATAGATCATTGTAGAAATGTATCATATAATTGTACATCGCCCTTGAGGTGATTTTACACAAAAACTGCGCTATACAAATCATAAAAATATTATTTTTATGTGTTTACTACTGATTGCGAACGTATATATTAATTATCGGAGAAAGCAAACACTTTGTGGCTTGACTTTATATAAATGAAAGTAAAATCTTTGTTTTGAACAATTTTTTTTTTCAGTCAGTATTGTGAATTCCGCGTATGATGATTTGTTGACGGCAAAGGCAAAGGTAAATGACAGATTTTGCAATGATTTTACTATTTAGAACCGTCCCAAAATATTATTTCTTCTCTAATGGCAACTTTCAGCATGAAATCGTAAGTATGAGCAATAAAAATAATGATTGTTTTTAGCAAATATTTCACATATGGGTCCCGATATCGTTTTTATATGGGGATCGTATGAAATAACGCATCGTGTAAAACGTCCATCACAAACTACAGTCACCTACGTGAATTAAATTAAGGGTGCGAGATTGTAACACAGATCTCGCTTTAATGATAGCCTTAATTACACCCCCCTCCCTCCTCGTGAGCTCGGTGTCCTGTAATTTGGGACGAATAGAGCCACTTGTCTGGCGACTCGCCCTATCTGCTGAAAACAGGGTAGTTAGGTATGGAGGGAGAAGTGAAACTTTATTCAATATAGTAGACTTGCAAAAATTTTGTTTGTACAGTAACTCTACACAGGAGGCCTTTAATAAAATAATTTCCTCCATAGCCTATATCATTTGTGGGGATGCTAGTGTGAAGCCTTTTTAAGGAAGTTCTGAGAAGAAGAAAGGTATGAGGGTTGGGTGGGAAATTGAGGGTCAGTGTGTCCAGGAGTAACGTATAAAACCATTACTCTCACGTGCAAGGCGATGGGTCGGTAGAGTTCTGCTGGAGAGGTCAAAGGGTCTCTCCAACGCAACTGGTGGGCAGACGCATACGCCACTGGCACCCCTGCTAAGTCACCTAACGTAGCGAACCACTTCGAATGGCATATGGCAGAGGTGTAGGTTATCTAATGAATGTTTACCGAGGCGACCCGCCTATCAAATTGAGTTTAAAAAAATAAAATTAGATCTCGCTTCAAACCATGTCTACTATAAATAAGTCCATTTCTGACAGTTAAATTTATTGCCCAAAGCGCAAACACCTCCGATCTCCCCTTTCCGCCTTCATCGGTACAAAACACAGGCTGCCAACTTACCCGCGTACCAATGGGGAAATTCCTTTGGAGGAAAAACAGTAACTGTACCGGTTTTATGGATGTTTGGCGATCGTAAAGCGGAAAAGGTCGAGTCGTTTTGATCGCGGGTCATGGGATCAATATCCAAAGGTAGCGAGATCAAAATAATACACTTTTGTGATGCTAGGAAATAGACAAAATTGTCGGAAAATAAATGGGTTATTTATATTCCATAGAAATTGCCACACAACATTTCTTTGTCAGAAAGCAATCAAAAGGAATGGGGTTGTTTTAACGAATATTTTATTTATTTATTTTAAACAACAGTAGAACATAAATAAAAAGGGTTTGAAAAATATATCATAAAAAAACATATTTTCGTTAAGTTATTATCACACTGACTTTTAAGAACCCTTGAAATTTTGTACGTTTAATATTTATTATTATGTACTTGCCAAGCGTCACTGAGAAACAGATTTTGGTCTTGCTTGCGCCTGTTTATTGTTGTTAGAGAGAAAGGGATATAAGTGTAGATGAGTGATCGTCGATTTTGAATATTTCTTATGTGGATATTGCACAAGAGTCCCAACTACTCCCTGTCAAGAACCAGTGAGACTATGGCATCCCCAATTGACTCATGTTGTGAGGCTGAAGTTGGAAAATGAAGGAGATGGGGAAGAGGAACGTCGGTATGCAAGTCATTTCAAGCAACGAGATTCTAAATGTTGATATTTATCCAGGTATCTGAACCCGTGACCTCCGAAATCGTTGCCGACGATCGAAACCACTCAACCATGGAGGCCATCGAAACAAAACTATAAAACCAGCCTTCATAGCACAAAAGGCCATTTTGAAAATTATTCTTAGAGTCCCCAATCAGAACTTCAGACTATGTTTTTAATGCGCTGTATTTAATGTCTCTGAAACGATTGTATTCAAAAGATATTTTAATTTCGCATTCTAAAACCAGGATAACTTTGTAGATATAAAGGTTGATTCACAAGATTCTCATTACAACATATAACTAATACGACTTTTGGACATGGAAATATGCAATATTTCTCTATAAAAGTATTTAATATCCCCCCTCTTGCAATAAAAACCATTAAAATAATAACCGATTTCAAAAGAAGACAAAGACATGAATTATGTACACGGGAAGGAAGAAACCTTCCTACATAAGCAACAAAACTACTTATCAACTCTTACGTAGTCTCACGTCTCGATTACTGCAACGGCATTTATGCCAGCCTTCCAAAATATCAAATTGACAAACTTCAATCAGTGTTTAATGCTGCAGCACGGCTCATAACCGGGGTTTATAAATATTCGCACATTTCATAACACCTTCGTAACCTTCACTGACTCAAGTGCCCTTAAAGAATCCATTACAAACTGTGCTGGATGGTGTTTAAATCCATCAATGAAATGGCCCCACCCTACATCTCTGAACTTTGCGTCCCGGAAAACACTGGTCTGAGGCAGTCAACGCTTAGATCAGCAACATCAGAAGCTGTAGGCAGACTGATAGAGCCTAAGCGCAAGCCAAATACTAAGTTTGGTGATCACGTTTTAGGAGCATCTGGGCCGAAGGCTTGGAATAAATTTCCTCAGGAACTAAGATCCACAATAAGTCCAACAGAATTCAGGTGTAAAATAAAAACATACACTTTTAAGCTGTCATATCCTTAAATAAAAATACCATTCCCGAGAGAAAGTAAAATTATATCCAATTTTCTAAAATCTAAATCTATCTAAATCCTGTATCTAAATTTCGCTAATAAACAATTAGTTAATGTTAATTAAGGTAAGTATTGTACTGTATATTATCTCCACATATAGTTAGTAATAACATAGAGATATCACTGTAGAAATGTATTATATATTTGTACAACGCCCTTGAGATGATTTTGCACAAAAACGGCGCTATTAAAATCATCCAAATATTATTATTATTATTAAGAATATAGAAACAATGTTGTAAACTAACAACGAATAACGCGATATTATGTTATTGTTCTTGATACTAAATTTTATCATACTTACAAAAAAAAACTTGACGTAATTTATAATTCATACACAAAATCATTACAATGAGATGTGAAATTGATCACGACACTGATAAATGATTGGAATACATATTTGAGTGACACTAGCGTTTTATAAACTAAAAACTTAACTAAATTATCCATCAATCATTAAGTTTATACCGAGACTGAATTATTAAAAAAATTCCACGTAGAATTGATGAGTCTGGCACGTACACGTATTCTGTACACTTTCACGTTATTTAAGAAAGCACTTCTCTCTGCGAGGAGCAAGTAATTTAAGCCGTTAATGCAGCAGTGCTAAAAGGACTAAGCACTTTTCAGATGTACTGTAAATTTCGTTCATCGAAAGCAGATGTGCAAATTCTAAATAGCGCTTATGCCCTGTTTCATATTAGGAGAAAAAAAACTGCAAGCGTTTTTTTATGCAGGATAAACACAGCGCAAAAGAGGATTGACTTTGTGTGCAAAGAAAACTTACTGATATAAAATACTGTTAATTTATTGAAAATCTGATAAAATGATTCGTTTTACTGTTAAAAACGGGACTGCAGACCATCAACGAATGAATTCTTAACAAAGTATCAGTTAAAAGCGAATGTTTTATGATGATGGCGGAACACGTTTTCAAATACTTATGTTGATATTGACATACTGATATTGTCGCAATTCGACATGATATTTATTAAGAATAGAACACGTGTTCTCGATATATTCTGATCGACTAATATAAATATTATAAATTTGAGGTATATTACAAACCCATACAGATAGAGACGTGATCTGGGGAGGTATGATTTTATTTATACAAGAGTCCCAACTGCTCTAAACCTTCTGGAGCCAGTGAGACGATGGCATCATTCATTGGGGTAAGTTGTGAGGCTGAAGTTTGTGGGGTGGGGGAGGAGATGGGAAAGATAAAGGTGGAGTATACACAGCTAATTACATTTGAAGCAACGTTTCAATTCTGAATGGTGGTCTTACACCAGGGCGATGCTGATAGTATCTTCCACTCTGGGTGAGGTTCATGAGTTATAAAATATGTGATAGGAAAGGAAACTTTCGCGTTCGACAGTCGAACGAATTCTCACGAAACATCTTTGCAAACCCATGCAATCAGGAGCCAGCTCTGGGCTGCAGATCCAACATAACTGATAACTCGATTGTATATTGTTTTGAAGTGAAACTTCTTTACGCGCGTCATGCATTTTCAAGGACCGGAGTAAAACCGACTCATGACCGTCACGAAAAACCGTGATCATTTGGTGGTGGGGTTACGGGACCCCCACCACCGCTCACCGTTCACTGTCGCTCTCTCACCGTAGTCGCTTACTGAGGTGAGGGAGCCACTGACGAACGTTCTCTCTCTCTCTTCTCTCTTTTCCTCTCTCTCTAGCCAACGACGCCACGCCAGGCATCAGCTGCTTGCTTCGTGTATTGCACGGTGAGTGTAATACGAGTGAAATACGTAATTGATTGTGGTTTATTCGATTTGGAACAGAGTTTTAGTGTCAAAAATGAGTAGTGACGAGATAGAAGTGAGAAAAACATTCGTGGCACAAGAGGAAATATCCCCTGAAAATCACCAAAGAAGAAGAGAGTCTGATTCACACAGTGATAACATTAACGTAAGGTAAACATAACCAAGAAGAGTGGATAAATATCTCACAAAATAGTATTGTTGTTGTAATAGCATGATAGGATTGTTTAACATATTGGCGAGATTATACTAACAGTGAAATATGATGTAATGATCTATAATAATAATGCAAAGTATGTTAATAATTATAATATTGATAATAAATAATGGACATGTACACACAAACAGTGTGTACAAAAACTTATTAATACTTATAAATGAAAAGAAAGAGAAGAATACTAAAAGTTTCACTTCCGTCGTGCGTAGGCTTGCCACACACTGTCTTTTTTTAAATTTAATTACTGTACTATTTATTTATTACACTTGTTTACTGACTCGCGTGTGGAACAAGCTACATGCGTATATTTTTCTTCCTTCAAATATAATCCTGGCCTCTTCAAGACCCTTATAAACAGGACCCTTATAAACAAGACATTTATAAATCCTTTTCTACAGCACCTACCCACATCACAATGTTATCCAACCGGGTGGAGAAATAGATCCTTCCCTTTCACTCGGCAATTCATCAAGCGATTGTTGAAAAAAAAACCGATCAACTATTAGGAATTTATATTTAAAAAACACTCACCTGTATTGTTTCTTCTGCAGAATATTTGACATCTTGGGTTGCCATTGTCGGTGTAAATTCTCCATTACACATCGGTGTGGCCACTGCTACAATCTTCTGAAAACAAAATAAACTCACTTTTATATTGTGAATTTATGAATAAGATTAAGAAAAGGACACATAGTTGGTTTGACATGCGAGACCGGGACTGTAGTGAGAGCATAAACCGCCCATTATAAAAATGCACAATCAGTTATTGTAATAACAGTGAATAATGTCTTGTACACGTTTTCCAGATATAAATATTATCAACATTTATTATAGTGGTGGACGGGTACGGCTCTCGACTAGCAAGCTGGAGGTCGCAGGTTCAAATCCCGGCGTGCGCAAGTAAATTTCATTTAATTAATTTGTATTATTTCATAATTTACTCATTTTAAATAATATATAGTATATTTGCGGCACGTCCCAGAGTCAAAGATACTCTCAGTATCGCCCTGGTGTATGACCACCCCACCCAGCAACCTTCAGCATCACATCATCATCAGCAACACACCCCAATCGGGGATGGCATTGCCTCACTGGCTCCAGAAGTTTGGGAGCAGATCAGATGGGACTCTTGTGCGGCATAACATAAAAAAAAAAATGCAAAAAAAAAATAATTGACTGAGTGTAGCGAAGTGCTGTTTTAACTCGACCGTTTCGCATTTCATCTTTCTGTAAATTTTTTGAACGTTTCGTTTTATTATTCATATAGGTACTTTATTATCCGAGCAAGCCTAAAATTGACTACATAGCCATCTTTGACTAGTATGACTGAGCTTTTCAATATGATGGTACCTACTTTTATTTATTTATTATTGGATAATTTGTATAGCGCCGCTTTTGTGAGATATCACCTCAGGGGCACTTTACAGTTGATGCAGGTATTACAGAAAATATAAATATTACAAAAATAGAGTGAAGTTAAGTTAAGTAAAATGAAGTATAGGAACAGGTGACACGAAGATAGAGACTCTGCAGCCAGAATCCTAGGTGGTGAAGAAACTGGGCCAGCTGCTGCAGCGAAAGAGTCCACCGCGTCCACCGACAGTGCCAGCATGAGGTTCGTCATCCGTCCAGGTATGTGTCTGCTGCTAATAAAGCGCTGACACACTATCCTCTCACAGATACCAGACCTTGGCAGCACCGCTGTGACGTTCTACGAAGATAGAAGATGGAGGCTCTGCAGCAAGAATCCTAAGTGGTGAAGGAACTGAACCAGCTGCTGCAGTAAGAGAGTCCACCGCGTCCAACAACAGCGTCCAGGTATGTATCTGCTGCTAATAAAGCGCTGACACCTCACATAGATAAAAGACCCTGGCAGCACCGCTGTGCCGTTCGGCAAGTCCATCATTTATCTCCATGTAATCCTGTTCCTGGTAATTGTTGAAGTGGTGCATTTTGTCCGCAATAAAAAGCGACGGTTGGGGTAATAAATTAGCCTGGGCTTGAGGAAAGTTTAAAAAAATAATTGTCATTGAGATAGTGACATTTCATTGGACGAAATGTGTAATTCCAAATTTTAAAATGATATATGTATAATTGACTGGGTAGGTATTTAAGTACCTACTTACAAATCTTAGGATTTTAGGAGAAAGTTTGGTTTCATTACTGGCCTTTTGCTTTACAAAACTGAAATAATAGAAGAACTTGAATAGAACCTTCATGAAGCTTTAAAATCAACTTTTAATTTGTTGAATTGCTCAAATTCCATGAAACAACCCGTCCTTAATAAGCGAAACCTCGTGTATATTATTTAACTTTGTATCTATATAAATAAAAAAAAGGAAATGTATGTTTGTTCAAAATCTTAAATCTCTGAAGGTTCTTCACAGATTGCTTTGAAATTTTGACACTACGTTGCATTGGAATACGCGTGTGTTTTTATATACCTATTTTATATAGATGTCACCTGTGACAGGTAAAAACATGTTTTTTTTCTAAACAGCTCCGTTGGACGTAAAATCAAAACGCGCTTTTATTTCTCTGTCTGCACAGAAAAACTGAGCTACAGCAACGCGTGGAGGTGAACAACACTGTGTATTTCTTACAAAAATATATTTAAAAAAAAACTTACAGTGATAATTTACCTTTCATAAGAAATCCGATTACGAGACCCTTTATCTTTTTTATTACCCTTAAGGTCTCGAAAAGTAATTTTCTTTACCTTTTCTCCGTAACGTTTTTCCTGAATGCTTCTTATCTCCGTTTCCATTTTGTAGTGAGACCCTCAATGAGAAAATCTGAACGGTTTACAAAGTAAGGTGTGTTATTTCATACAAAACTTTATTATGGAAAGGATTTGTAAGGATTTTATTTATGTCGGCACTTTAAAACATTTTTATAAGGACAAGCAAGATTTATTTAATAGCCATTGAAGTACAATTTTTTTATTCACACAACAAAGGAGCGGTATTTGTGAGAACAGCTCTTCTATTACTTATCTGAATGTAGTAGCAGGTAGGTACTAGTATTATCCATAAATTTATTTCCAGGAAGCTACAAGCCAAAAATGTGTATATTCTTGGTATACCTTATATTGTAGGTAATAGGCATTAAAATCGCTTGACAAACGGAGTCTAGAAACGTTCGATTTCAAACACAAAAATTGTGTTTTATTTATTTTGTTAATAATTTTATAAGAAAGCAAAAAAGTTAATCAAAGGAAACTGTCACAGATAATCTTAGCTATAATACTATATTTTTAAGTTGTTTCCTTTACGCGTTCATACATTTCTATTGAAAAAAAAATTTTTAGTAGTTTACATTTATATTTTTTATTGAGTAATTTATTTTTTTATTTGTATTCTACTCAAGGGAAACGATAGGAGAATCTTCAATTTATCTAAAGCATATTTTTTGGTATTCATAATGTACACCAATTCGTTATAAAAATGAATCAAAATTGTGATTTAGCATTAAGCTTCGCCTTAAAAATATTAAGATAAATTGTTAAAAACGGGATTGCTAATTATCAGGATGTCGGAACACGTATTCATGAAAATGCGAATGAAATTAATGTTTATTAATATAAGGCCTGTTAATTTATCGTAAGAGCAAAAATTGATTTCTCTCCGTGTGTACATACGCAATATGAATAAATAATTTTGTACGTTCAAAAACTCAATTCTTGCGCCCCGCTGTTGAATTTGGCAACCACCTCTGGTCTGGAGCTCCAAAATACATGGAAAAAACCCTTGCCTCTGTGCAGAAATGCGCGGTCAATTTGATAAATCCGCCTATCTTAACAAACAGATTGCAATCTTTGGAGCACAGGCCTCTGTGTTTCCTCCCTCCTGCAACACGGGTTTCTTCAAGACACATGATCACTTCTTCCTTTCTTTGAAAATACCCTCCACACAGCATCCACAAAAATGACATAGGTCCTGAGAAAAATTATTCTCTATAGGCCCTCCTGCGTGGAGTTAATATATTTATTTATTTAACGCCCAGAGGGCTTTTACATGTAGGTGGTACAATTTTAATGACAGTTTTGAAACATAGGAAAAAAATAATAAAAATAAAATTACATTAAAAAATAATGTATGCAAGAAACAAAATAAAAAATAACAAGAACATAAATTAAAAAATACAGCGAATTGACTGGTTTACAAAAATATAACTTCCATTTGGGAATAGCGTTGAAATAAGTCTTATACGTAATCCACAAAATTCGAAAAGTTTATATTAAATATATCAACATCACCTAAGTATTGGTTTCCCATAGTGTGAAACCGTTGTATTGGGGAGTTCGCAATGTAATTGCGCTTATGTGTGTTGCAGTGGAATAGTGTATTTTGTCGTGTTGTTATTGTAGGTATTCGTAAGTTTATGAGTTGCAGAAGTTCGCAACAGTCGAATTTAGAGTTTAGAATCTTGGATAAAAAAGTTAAGTCGTTTATTTTACGCCTGTCTTCCAATGTGTGTATTTTTAGAGTATTTAATTAAAAAATAGTGGTAAATTTTAACAAAAGTATTAACTGAGAACATCTTTCAGTATGTACCACTGTTGGAAATGCTGTGTTGAGGGTCGGTAGACCTATTATAATAAATTTCAAAAGACGCAATAGAGATATAAATGTAATTTGTTGAAAAAAATTATGTTTTTTTGCCGTAACAAAAAGGTTGAGATAAAAAGTGATCGCATTTATTATCCGGTGGGTATAAATCGAATATTGTGACAGAATAAAGATTGGAAAATGTGGAATTTATTCCCTGATCAGTTTTTGTAATATTGTGGGGTAAAAAATTTACCCAACGTCGTTCAATGTGATTTTTCACCGAAGTTATTTACTATATTTTTATGTAACTTGAGGGTTTTTCTTAAAATTGTGGAACATGTTATCTTCTTGGTAATAAACTCGGGGACACAAGCATGGCCATATCGATAACTAAGCAATATAGCAAAGATGAACTTAGATTTAGGCGTTTATTTATCGATATTACAAACATTTTTTTGAGGAAAATAATTTCGTCAGCCTATTTCATCTTTGAGGATGCTGTGTGAAAGGTCTTTTTAAATAAAGGAAGGACGCAAATGAGAATTGTAGCAGAAGTCGGGGAGGCTTGAGGAATACATGGCTTGATCAAGTGAATCAGATACTTGAGTCGGGCCATGCCAAGAGTCAGATTAAGAGAAGAGTATTTATGAATGTGAATGAGGCAAGAAGTGTGTGCCAAGACCGAGATGTTTGGCGGTCCGTCCTTTCTGCCTACCCCTGCGGGGAAACGGTGTGATGTTTATTTAGTTAGTTAGATAAGGAGAAGTAGCTAAGGGAAGAGAAAATGTATGTGACGGGCGTACGAATCCATCCCTACTTTGTTGCGACGCAAGACTATGGGTTATGAGAGACCAGCAGAAGAGGTCAAAGGGTCTCCCCAAATCGCCATGATAATCATTACCGATGTTGGATAAGTCGATTAATGACAGCAGAAAAAACGCATCATCCCATTTCGTGGACGACAAAATTATACGAGGTATTTTTTGTGCCAATATCATTTTAAAATAAGCTTTTTTAAAGTTCAAAGCTTAAGTTTGTATTATTTTCAAATATTATTTAATTTTGTCAAAGTTTATCATTTACATTTTTCACCTGAAAACAACCAACTTTATTTTATATGAGAAAGGCATTGTAAGTGCTAACTCTCTCACTAGATGGCGTCGAGACAAATTGTTTACATTTTTAGGTGAAATACTTGAACTTGTCAAATATTAATTATTATTTTTTTTAAATGTAACAAGCAGTTATAGCAAGCAGAAAAGCAGTTGTAACAAGCAGAAAAATGTAACAAGCAGTAATTGTTGAATGAAACACTAGTATATATTGAATAATTTCGCGGGTAAGAGATAAGCCGCCATAGCTCAGTGGTCAGAGCTGTCGACCGGAAATCGAAGGGACACGGGTTCGAGTCCCGTTGGCGTCATGTATCTTTTATCAGGAGATTTTTCAATGTGGATGAGTGTTTCAGGCGAATAATTATTGCTTGTAAAATAATGGTTCACCTAACGTTTTAACGTCTAAACGCTGATCTAAAATTACTGATAAACCTTTTGATTTCATAGTTAAATAATGGTTCACCTAACGTTTTAACGTCTAAACGCTGATCTAAAATTACTGATAAACCTTTGATTTCATAGAAGTGTACAATGTACATTTCAATCATTCTATTTGAATGTAAAGTTTGGAATTTTTTTCTTTGACAGTAGATACACAATGATTTCTATAAGGCCATATGAGCTTTTCCGAAAAGCTAACAAATTGAATCTACAGATAATAGCGGTTTGTTAAAAAAACGAAAAAATTAACCTGAGAGATTGGAGATCATCTTAACATTTTACCTTTCTTATCTAACTGGCTTTACATCCCTTTTCCTAAAATCCTGCCTGTTTGTTAGCTTCTAAAGTACCTATTAAAGGCATTTAATTAGAATTTCCAGTTGGCGCGCGATGTTGGAAAGTCAACTTTACTTTAAATTGCACTCCCGGGCAACATAAAATGAACTTAACTTTAACTGACTTTATAACTTTGAAACTTAGCTCATTTTTATTTCAGTCTAAAGCTGCTGCTTGGGTGATAACCAGGTCGTATCTTCGCTGAATGCAGTTAGTTAGTTAGTTGCTTTTGTACGGGTATATAACTACAATATACGCATGTATATACGCTCCAAATTATGATGCGCTTGGTTGAAAATACGTCTTTAATTATTCATGCATTGAAGAAGATAATTCTATTAAATAAAACGTAACATGAAGCAGAATAAGACACAGAAAAATAACAAGGTAACGGTCTTCACTGGGAATAGACCCAGAATCTGTCTTACCTCTAACCACGCGGTTATTGGGACCTTACACGTCATTCTTGTAGACCTCATTTATTCCATATTTTTGGCAGTTATCTTTACGAATTATCACAAAGTTCTAAAGAATTGGTTTGTAACCTAGATTGCGTATCGGATAAACACATCCGATTTTTATTTATATGGAACACATTCTGACTTTTTCTAAAAGTCTAAAAATGGGTTGTTTCACAATCATCAAATTTCAAAGTTGATTTGCAAGTTCTGTGAAGGTTCTATTCAAGTTATATTATTATATCATTATTGGCCAGTTGCTTCACAAAACTGACATCATGACAGAACTTGAATAGAACCTTCACAGAACTTGATAATCGACTTCGAAATTTGACAAATTGTTCAAAACCCGTCCTAAAAGAATATTCAATTTTTTATTAGAATAACTTCATTTTTCATTCGAATAATTTTTGAACTTATACACATCAATGAATATATCATTAAGAAAGAAGATTTGATGTCTGTATGAATGTGGATGAGTGCAAGCGAGATGGAATGCTTGCAAAATCTTATAAAAGGCGATGCACGTTAGTTGTGCGCCCTCTTTTGCTACAAGCATCTCCCCAATTAATATCAGTACAAGATAAAGAGAATACTAATAAATCGAAGAGCGGTTAGAGACGTTGTCCCAGAAAGACAGAGATCGTGGGTTCAATTCCCAGTTGAGACCGTTGCCTTATTTAATTTTTTTTTGTGTTTTCTTCTGTTTCATGTTTAGTTTAGACTTAGAATGATATATTTACATCCATCTGTTTAACCTTCAAAAGTTATCAGAAAGAAATAAAGGTTATTAAAATTGAATAATTTTTTCAACTACACATATTTTTTATGTATACATTAAAGACCCTCCCGCTGGCTACCAAAAAAAAAATACTCAATAGTTTAAAAAAAATCGTAATTCAAATCGTTCGATTTTGACTCGCTTTTCCCAACATTCTCATTTTTCTGCGTCTACCATCCTGAAACAAGGTGAATAATATTATTCTTCTAGTAGACATTTTTCAACATGTCTCACTGTGCCTCTCCACATTCCTTGACTGATAAAACCTACCGTCACAAGTTGAAAGTAACAACTGCTTAAGTAAATTCCAGAGCTTATCAAGACAACAGGGTAAACCGAAGGTAATATTACAAACTGAAGCGGCTAGACAACGTTAACGTTTACTTCGTGTTAATGCCAACCTTGTTTAACATTATTTATGTTATCTACATAGTTAAATAGTTATAAAGGTGTATAAGTGTACGCGGCGATGTTTGGGACGAATTCGTGCATGCTTTACTCACCTGCGCTCATTGACGTGAAAGTCATTTTTATGTATTTTCTTCTTTATTTGTATCGCCTCTGTTAGCAAATGCGTGCTATTGTATAACCAATTATATTGTATCTTTTTTTTTCATTTTGTGTAATGGGGCTAGTGTTCAAGGGTAAGAGTGCGCGATATTGCGGATGCGCACACTTACCCCATATAATTATAAATATTTTAAAACGTGAAACAATATATTTCACCCTTGTTTAATCACCTTTTTTAATTTTGTGTGATGGGGTACGAGTGTGCAGTTATGGGTGAGTAGATATACTTACCCCTATATTTTGAAAAATATTACATATACCAAATATATTTCACATCCTGTTTAATTAAACTTATATAAGAAAGCTTCCGGATAAGTCATTTTCACCCAAAAGCAGATTGGAAGATGGTGCGCACACTTACACTTAGATATGCGTAAGCTTAACCCGCATAAGGATCAAGTCTACGCAATCGAATTGTACGTGAACTTATTGATTTATGAACCGCGTGAGTTTTTGTGTTTGAGATACAAATAATCAATTATATTAAATAAACAAAAAAAGAAGTGTTTAAAGTGAAATTGGTTTTAAAAACAAAATTCTAAGTACTTTTATTATGTACTCTGAATCACGCAATTTCAATGTAGCATAGACTAAAAAAGTATAATTTGTAATATTATTTTTCTCGGCATACATATTATTATTTAGTATTTTGTGGTCATGTCATAATGCACTTGTATTGGCTTGTCTTCCCAGTGAAAGTATACGCAGGCATCCCGTGTATATTATCGCTTATGGAAATGCATCGGAAGCGGAGAGGCTATTTGCCTAGATTTATGGCTGACTAAAAGAAAATATCCCTGCATTTTGCACGTGTCTTTGAAACTGCGGTTTCTACTCTCAACTCAAAATGCAAATATTTTATGTCACCAATATGTAATATACTCGTGGACTGTTTACTTATCGTCTAGATTCGTCAAAGATTACGAGTACTTTACGATCGTCAAATAATTACAATGAATCTCTAGTGAGACCTACGTCCGTTCTATCAGCATTCGGGTACAATCGACATGCTATCTCTGTCAGATGCTGCAAGAACAGTTACCTATGGATACCCTGAAAACTACATTAACTGGATAGTAATAACACACTCTACCGACATCTGGTGGTCAAGGAAGAATCGTAACAAGGCATAATAATTTATATTCCAGCACAATATACACACCGAAATAGTATTTATAGGTACCTGTTGCATCCGAAACTGCTTACGAATTACAGCTATAAATGTACTTAAAATGGACTAACATAATTCAAACGAAACAAAATGAAATTGTGTTTGCTGCAACTGGTATGTGTAGGAATGAACAAGGTATGGAAAGAAGGAAAACAGGAAGACCATTCACTTAACACTGTATCTCTGCAAAGGAGCACACAACACAATCACAATATAGTGAGTTCCGCCGCGATTTCTCGACGTAATTATCGCCACAACAAAACGAATGAGTACTTAAAACGATATTATGTACTTTCAAGATATTAAACATCCTTTCGTTTTACTTTCAAGGAGATTATGTACACGAAAAACACCAATAAATTTCTTTCTAGGTAGTCACAATCCTTCTTCGGTTTTTAAAACAAATGCACTCGAATTTGCACTATTTTCTTGCCATTTTTAATGTGAATACTGCACAAAAGTCCCAACTGCTCCCAATCGTTTTGAGCCATTAAGACTATGGCACCGTTAATAGGGGTATGATGTGGGGCTGAATTTAGTAGGGAGTGGAAGGAAATGTGAAACACAGCTAAAGCCATTTGAATCAACGTTTCAATTCGGAATGGTAACTCTTTCAGAATTGAAACATGGTTCTCTGGAACGTATCGTAAGAATAAATTAATGAATTGTGAAATAACACAAATTAAACAAATATATTGTCGAGTGGTTGCGGAGAGGTAGGGACTAAACATATTCTCATTTCAAAACCAAACAGTACCCAACTACAATTTTTTTTTAAATTGCAATCAAATTTTATGCAAATTTCCAGACGCCGGCTTTCGAGAATTTTGCTGCTTCAGATGTCAGTGATAACATACAAACAGACATTCTGCCTTATAGTGAAGATTTCACTTTGATTTTTCAGACTTGTTAATGTGAATTCCTCCACGTTTTCGTATTCCTAGTACGCAGTAGTTAGTTTAGTTGCAATGTAGGCAACATATTTATGCAACGGAAGGTGTATATTTTTGCACAGACTTGAATGTTAACAGGGAATGGATGCCTTACCCATAAAATGATGGTTATTATTATTGACAATATCGATATCTAAGCAACACAATTAGGATAAATTTAACTGTCAACCGTTTTTCTCGATGTCCCGAGCATGACAGACGATCGATAAATTAAGGCGTCTTAACCGGCGGCCAAGAATTCAAATTTCGTTAAAAATTTAGTTAAAATACGTTTTTTTAGAACGAGACAGAAATACCGAATTCATTCCACTGCGAGCTGTACACCCGTGCGGCTACAGCATAGTTCCGATGAAATAACAATTATTGTTGTTGAATTCTCGGTTGTAGCTTTCTTCCTAATAAGTAGTTACATACATATTTGTAAATTATACGTCGGAGTGCGTAAACATAAATAAATACAAATGAAGTGCGTTGACATGGTAGATATAAAATAGGTAGGTATATGAATATACATTTAAAAAAAAATCAAATATTTGTTTAATTTATTTTTTTATTTATTTAAAATAGGTTTTCCAAAAGTGAGTAAAAATCTTTCGTTTTACATATTAATTCGTTTGTCTGAAAATTTATTACTAGTAAGTTTTATTTCTAATACTTATCTTTAAGACCATAAATAAATGGTCAAATTGAGGGAATTTCTTCACAAAACGCGTGCTCGGATTTATTAATTATTAATTTTATTTGAAATAAAAACAAAATTCTTATACATATTTTTGGTAGATGATTTATTGATTGTTTATACTGTTTAATTATATGATTTGAAATATTTGTTGTATAGTACAAATTCACCTTTGAAAATGCAATAAATCTGCGCATCGACCAACGGTAACACTTTATTATGATATGAAAATAACATTATTTTTCAAAATTTAATGTCTTGCTTTGGTGGATAAAATAACGATCTTTCGAAATCAATTTGTGTTTTTTTGAAGAATAGTGTCCATGCGTCTAAAATTCCCCTAAAAAATTACAAATTTCAGGTCGAGCCTACCTATTTCGCCTTAAGAGGAACCCAAAAACCAAAGATGTGCATATTTTTATTATGCTTTATATCGCCACGAATATAGGTAATAGGCATACAAATCGCTTGGCAAACAGGGTCTAGAAACCTCGATTTCAAAGTCAAAACCATTTTATTTATTTATTTAATATTAAATAATAATTACATAAGAAAGAAAAATAGTTGACCGAGGACAACTGTCAGATTAATCGAAAATAGTGATTTAGCATTAAACTTCGCCTTAATAAATGTCGAAAAAGCTCAACGATGGAGGAAACATTTTATCTGTTCTGTGTAGAAGAGTGTCTGAACTGAGTGTCAAAATTATATGTATTCCTTTTACATAAATAATTTTATTAATGGTTTATTTCACTAATTGTCCACTCTTTTTTTCCCAATAATAGTCGTCAGTCATTTACCCGTATTACGTAGAATTTTCTATCTTGGCCACAATAAAATCAATATCCGTTTACTAAAAAATCCTAAAAATTTTCCATATTCCTTTACAAAGAACCTATCTGGAGCCAGTGAGGCTATGGCATCTTCAATTGGAGTATGTTAATACCCGGTTAATCAAATCTGGTCACCATAACACGGCCACTCCATGGCATCTGGATGTTCATATACATCGACCCTTGAAGAATCCTGGCCACCGCCAGTCTTCTGATAACTCTCCCCAATTCATTATGTCTAAGAATGTGGTGTTGGCCTCTTTTTTAATATAAATCCGCACAAGAGTCCCAACAGCTCCCAACCGTCTGGAGTTAGTTATACAATGGCATCCCCAATTAGGGTATAAATTGTGAGGCTGAAGGTTGTGGAGAGGGGAAGAAGATAGGGAAAAGAAAGGTAGGAAAGTACCTGGCTATTTAGATCAGGTCACAAAACACGGCCAAAGCCATTTCAAGCAACGTTTCAATTCTGAATGGTGGTCTTACATCAGTGCGATACTGACAGTACCTTCCTCTCAGAAACGTGCCACAAATATACAATATAATATTTTTATTAAATTTACTTGCGCACGCCGGGATTTGAACCCGCGACCTCCAGTTTGCTAGTCGAGAGCCTTACGCCTCGACCACATAGGCCGTCGATCACCTGGAAACACATGTCCAGACGGCAATGCAACATTGAGGCATGTCAGTTACAATTATCGAAAAACTTTCGTCACTGCATAGGAACAAACACAGGTTGACAGCTAGCATGACCTCCGGCTACATTAGTGCAAACGGTATAAAAAAATCCACACTCCGTCACTGTCATTGGCATTGTTTCTCGTGTTCAACAGCTGTTATTAGCAAGTGTGTCAAAAGGCGTCCTCGCTCTTTCATACACACTAAATAATAATAGTTAAAAATGAGACGAGTGGTGCCATGCCATTTCGTTGTGATTGTAAAAGCGCGCCAATGTAGGTACGTACGTATATTATTCAAAAAAACTCGAATAAAATATTGCCAGATGGGTTTTCAAACTGTGACAAAGGATAAAACAGTGGTGACATGTGGTGAAAATATGAATGATAATTTTTTTATTTAAAAAAAATGTTACCGGACAGCAAAGTGCCCATAACATTTTTTACTCCAAATGTGCTAAGGAATAGCTGGTTAAAGTTTGTCGGGTACGTGCCGATACACCCTATATATATATATATATCCACTTGAGGATCTTGTAGCGGTAATGGTTTTTCCATCGGAAGTCCTCCTTTCTTTGGATTCCCTGAAAGTCGTATGAGGAAAGAGTCCATTGAGCTCCTCCTAGATTATCTAAAGGCCCCTAGTTTTTTTTGGTTTGAATGGTTCATTTTTGGTCCCACGAGAATCTAGGAAAATGAAAGGTTCACCCCAGCAGAGCCCTGAATGCTGAAGTAAGGTCTAAACACATCTAGATGCGACCCTGTTTCTCGGAGGCACCGTTGGTGACACTGTTCCTCAGTGACATTCATCCTGATAATGGTAAATCACACAACTTCGCTTGGGATGACTATTGTATGTCGTGTTTCCACTCCCTGAGGGGTGAGAAAATCTACAGTCTCTCGTGTCTAGGATGAACGAAGTATATGTGATGAATGAGTTAATGATGAATGTACGTAAGTCAAGGAATGATGTTTGAAAGAGAGAGTACGAAAACAGTGTGCAATATAGTTGTGAATGAGGAATACTTGGAGCAGGTGGATGAGTTTGTGTATTTGGGGAGTATGTTTACGAGATATGGGAAGGCTGACAGAGATATTGAAAGAAGGGTAAATCCAGGTAACTCCATTAATGAAGGACAGAATGCAGTTGGCACTAACAAAAAAATTGCCCAAAGAAGAGAAGCTAGCAGTCCACAATGGAGTGCTGGTACCTAGCCTGATGTATGGAAGTGAGGCATGGAACTGGCAAAGAAAGGATGAAAGTAGACTGAATGCTGTAGAAATGAGATATCTGATATGTATGTGTGGTAAAACCATGTATGATCGTATGAGAAATGTGGAGATCTGCAAAGAGTTCAAGGCTGATGTAAGCGTTATGAGTAAGATTAAGAAAGGGACGCATGGATGGTTTGGGCAATTAAAAAGAGAGCCTCTTTATTAGAATAATGGTAGCCTTAAACCATGGAGATCTCCCAAGATCTTAACTCCTTTGCAATCCTCCTTTCTACAGTCGTTTGTTTATTGTTTAGTCTGGCGCTTGGCGTAGGGATTTAAAAACCTAATTTATTCTTCCTTCTCTTTATTTTTTCGACGTTTTCGTTCGCTTTACGACTGCAGTCGAACCGGTGCAGTAAATTTTATTTATAAGTGTTGCAAAACACATTAAAATGGACGGAGCGTGACTTCATTCATACTTGGAATTTGAATCCAATATTGTAACTGGAGAAATTCTTTGGGAGTTGACGTAAGAATTCACAGTGAGGTTAAAATTCGTAAAAATTCTTGAAAATCGAACGAAATCACGCAATTCTTGGCGATACGTTTTACGGCTCAGTTTGTTTGTGCAGATAGAGAAACAAATAGCTCGTGTTGCTTTTACGTTGAACAGATGTTTTTCAAAAAGCCCTAACCTAACCTGTCACAGGTAACATTTACATAATATAGGTATATAAAAACAGACACGTATTCGAATGCAACGTAGTGTCAAAATTTCAAAGCAATCAAGCAAGAACTTTCATAGATTTAAGATTTTGAACAAACGAACACTTACATTTTTATTCATATAGATTTATCTAAAACAATATACAGGGTTTCCAATAAGAGGTGTTATTTTAAATAGCCTGCTATTTCGGTAGATGTTACTTTTGAAGCTGTCATTTTTGACATTCGACAAGTAGAAACTACGCCATTAATAAAAAAGGAACGATAGACGCTTCAGCATTGAAATTATTAAAATTCACTTGAGTGAATCAAATGCAAATCATCTTGAGTGATGAGGCCCATTTCCACGTCGGTGGCTTCGTCAACAAGCAAAATTGTCGCATCTGGGGCTCGGAAAACCCAAGAATTATTGTTGAAAAGCCTCTCTATTCTCAACGTGTGACTTTTTAGTGCGGTTTATGGTCCGGCGGAGTCATTGGACCTTACTTTTTCGAAAATGAGGCTGGAGCAACAGTTACGGTGAATGGATTGCGCTATTGAGAGATGATTAATGATTTTTTATAGCTGGAATCGGATGGTATTGATCTGGACAACGTTTACTTTCAACGAGACGGCGCTACGTGCCACACAAGCAACGAAACCATTGATCTTTTACGATTGAATATCAAAATAACGACTCTTATTGGAAAACCCTGTATATACATTTGTAGAGTCGAAACGGTAATTATATGAAATTGCCTCAATAGAAAAATAAAAATAAATCGCAAAGTATGTTTTAAAAATTATTAAACATTTTGTTTATGTCATATGTATGAAAAAATTCAGTGTTTCTTTAAATGGAATTTAGGCATTTATCGATACTTTTGCTCTATTTTAAATGAGTCGTATTTTATTAAAAAATTTCATTTTTCTAACATTCTTATTTACATATCTCCCTTTCAAACTATCTTCTTCTTCTTTTTGAATGCTTACTACGGAGCCTCAATATTGGCTCTTCAATTTATGCAAAAAAACAACGCCAAAAGCATGTTTTATCTTATTTTGTGAAACTAAGGTACAAAAATTAATAGTTTTTAAATTACCCACCTATATAGACAGCCCTGATTTACTGCAACAACAATATCAAGAATAAGTCATTTAGATTCTGACTTGCACCTAGATTACATGGAGTTGGCAATACCTTCGCAGAAATTGAAGATGTGTTCAACTGCGCGGAATAAAGTTACAAGAAGGCTATAATAAAATTCTTCAATAATAATCATAATTAAAGTTAGCATAACACTAATCTTCTGCATGGATTCTGTATAATTTTCCACTGAATTATTAGGTACATATATTATCAAATGTTTGTAAAAGTCTATGTGGGCGAATAATATAAAAAAAAATATTTTAACTGTCATTTCCAAAATTAAAACAGATTTGTCAAGAATTCCGACTATTCCGTGATTTTTCACAGGTCTGTGATAGTGCATAATAAAGAGTTCCCAAGAAAATCAAATTTTCATCTGGCGGAAAGTTGAAAGATGAATTCACAATAAATGGTTGCCATTTTGTTGTGTTTTTTGTAAAAGCTGTGTGGTAGGTTCCAGTTGCCGCCCTTTTAGCTTCAAGTTTTCGCCGCCAGGGTTAGAGAGCGCAGAAGCTCCGGTATTCGGAACACGTGCGAACGGAGGGTAGGACAGTACCTACCTAAATTGCTACTTGCGTTTTATAAGTACACAAACGCATAGGTACCATATCTAAGATAGGGGTGATACAATTTCAGTCTCTTTTGCCCCGTTCAGATGTGGCGATTATAGTTGATCAATTCTCTGTTCAATGACACTTTAATGCTTATCGACAAGTGTGAATACCCTTTCAACAAAGTTGATCAAGTTTTTAGCTGAGCGACTAAAGTTGAAAGCCCGTCTACTTTTTCTGTTCAAGTGTGAGTCATCGTTCGAGTTTAACACCGAATCGACACGTGTGAACACACGTTGCAATTTTTAGTTCCTAGCGTCCTTTAGCGAAAGAAGACGTTTCTTTTAGGAACATGGTACATTATTTTAAGGTACCTCATAAAGTATAACCAGCTTTAGTTTTTTTATAGTGAATACCAGTATTATATATAGAATATTAGTAATGTAAGCGTCCGAAAATATTTTGTTACGACTTTATTCGATATTATATTCGATCTTATTCGATGCACCTATTCTTCTATAAATCCATTTACATTTTTTTTAACCATTTTTGAAGTTTTAGTGATTTTTCAATGACATTTTCTCATGTTCGTTCCGTAAAATGTCAGAAATTATAGAGACGCTAGGACGAAAAATTTCAGTTAACCCCATTTTGATTATCAATATCAGTTCGAGTCAAACTGAAACGTCTGAACGAAAACTTGTTCAATTTTTGTCGTTCAATAAAAGTTGTTCAACTAAATTCTGAATTTATGAACTCGCCATTAGCGATTCACTAAGGCGCAGTACATCAGTCGGTCCGTATCCACACTATCCACGCTATATGACACATTCCTCGCTCAAATTTAAACGGGCTAAATTTGCCTCAGTCTTAAAATAGTTCAATTTTTAGACACCAAGGCGCTAGAAGTAACAAATTTCGAATATGACTTTTACGTGAGTAATTTCATACAATCATAATTTTAACAGTGGACGGACTTCAATAAAACAAATAATATATATTTTAAATTGCGTCCTCGCATATAGCACTGTGCTGATTGAAGTGGGGAATAAAATGGGTTAGAACCAAATGGTATTAAGTTAGTGACGACATTGATTTCCATTCGTGTACTATATATCCTGTAATTATCCGTTTTATTGATACAATGATAAATGATAAATGTTTTCAAGAACATAAATTCATTCTTAACACTTCCACCCCGGACCGGGGTTATAATTCTACACTAACTAGAGTTTTAAGCTGTATCTAGATGGTTTTTTACACCATATAACAAATAATTTAGGTAATCTTAGAAAAACTATTCAGCTATCGATCTGCATTTAAAAAATTTATATCGCATTACTACTTTTTAAGATATTAAATAAATTACATCTAAATCTGATAGAATATTTTTTACGGGGCGGGACTTTATAAACGTTTCCACGAACTGGACGAAGATCCTGCCGAAGCCGGTAGCCGAAAGATAAATTTTGCATTGTAATAAAAAGGGCTACACCGTTATAATTGAGTCACGCTAGTATTCTTATTATCACTTTACCATTTTGCTTTACCTAATGATTGACCGGAATTGAAATGGGAGAGGCGGTAACTGGACAATTTTTAAGGGATAGTAAGTAATTTCTTAGTTATTAATGAAAAGGACTTAATCCGAATCGGTGACACAGCGCTTCTCATATGTCCTTTTGAAATACTAAGATATTCACTTGGCGGTCCCAGACCATTTCGTCTGGGTAACATCCGGCGCAGGTGTCCTTATACATTCTATGAGCAACACATTTTAGGAACACAATTAAAATTGCATCCGTCTCTGTTTGTCGTATGAAATACAAATAGACCAGAAAGAGACAATTATTTTTTTAAATTTGTTGGAATTTGGAAGATAGAACTTGCTCAAAAGTTTAAAGTACAGTATGATTGAAGACTGCAGCGAATAAATAGTGTTTTCGGTTATTGCTAACTTGTGTTTTGGTGTTAAATAATTCTCTTTGGGAACGGACCAGTTTCACAGTGCTACGGGCGTCTTCAGATTGGTAAGTACATTTATCTTATGCAATGGCGTATAAAAGTATATGTTTCAGGGGTGTTAACTAACTAACTAACCATCACGCCGTTTCCCCGCAGGGGTAGGCAGAGAGGACGGACCGCCAAACAACTCGGTCTTGGCACACACTCTTTGCCTCATTCACATTGTGTATATGTTACATTCCACTTGCTCAAGAAAAAAAATTCTTTGTAATAATACGATAAAGAGTAAATATCTTACATTTCAAGTTGTGATTTTCATCACGCGATTTGTGTATAATATGTAAATATAACGATCGTCCAGTTGATTAGTCAGACATCTCCGAAGAATCGGAATTTGAGTTGAGTATACAGTTATATGTAAAATGAAAAAACAAACAAAATATATGTTTTCTGGGTTATTTGTAGAAAATTTAAAAATGTCGTACTAATGTACCGAACCGTTATACTTCCCGGTGTTATTTTTTTATAGCATATTTAATTTATAAAATACAGACACATGTAAATAATATTTGGTTTATGGCGAGCATTCGAACATTGCTTTCCTCATTATCTCAAAACTTTGTATTTAGAGATGTCTGACTAATCAACTGGATGATCGACATGTCTTGTTTACCAGTAATAGGTATGTTCATTATACTATATGTGTAATAATTTTTGCTAATATCTAATGTTTGTTTCATAAAACTCATTTATTATAAAGTAGGTACCTACCTTATGTGTTTCCAAAATGTTGAGGTGTATTTTTGTAAAAATATAATATTTTGAGGTGTGTTTTTTGTCTTTTTGTAAATTTCTTCATTTTACTACGATATTATGTGTGTAAGATATTTTAAAATTATATTAAAATTATGTTTTATATTACGAATGTCTTTTTCTATTTTCTATTATAATTTTGCAATTTTCAGTTTATTTAATCAATCCCTATAAATGGTCACCATAAAAGAGATAGCCTCCTAGTATGATGACGTTTCTATTCTAAATGGTGGTTTTTGTTCAGGGCAATACTGAACGCATTTCCCATCCTTGGCCGTGCGGAAAATATATTATATTAAATGCATTATATTTTATGAATTATTTATGAAATATCACATAATTATTGAATTAATTTGCGCTTGCTGGGATTTTGAACCCGCGACCCAGAATCTCAACCATTTGACCATGGGGGCCGTCATTACTAAGAAAAAGAGAGAAATTCTCCGGTTTCTCATATGTATCCTATTACGAGTTTATAAATACCGTTTCCAGATCTCTCATAAATATTGTTTATCAAAAACGGGGAATTCTCAGGCTACAATAAAAAAATATTTATTTCAAGATTGGATTTCAATACTTTAAAAATACCTTATTTTTAACAATTTGAAGTTATTAAAAATACCTTATTTTTTACAATTTTATTTGATAAAACATTACAAAACAAAACCATTCACCGTTAAAAATGTAAAACATACCTACATAAATGGATCAGTGAAAAACTATAAACTCAATATATACCTATTCAAGCAAACGCATCATTTATGATTACAGGTTAACTGCGGCACGATGCTAGATGATACTCTAAATGAAATTATAATAAAAACAATCAGAAATAAGATATTAATTATTTTTTTTTTTGTAAACTAATGTTTAAGACAAGAATTTTTTTTCATAGCACAAAGGGTAACATTTATTTATAAGCAATAATTATTAGCTTGAAACACTCATCCACATTGAAAAATCTCCCGAGAAAAGATACATAATAATAATAAGAATAATTGTAGAAATAAAATAATTTAATACCTACATTAAATATCAACATACAACATTTGTTTCAAAATATTTAACATCCGTACCTAGTTTAGTAGTACGTAGTAGTTTTCATAAACTATAAAAGTAAAAAATACATATCCATCATTTACAGACCACCCTATGCAAGAAACTAGCCACCCACGTCGACGCTTAATCGCCAATCGGCAGTCGAGATTCGGAAACGAGGCGCGATGCTTGCTACGTACCCGCCTTCTCCGTTTTCTTTGAAAACATATGCGTTATGGTCTAAATTCATTAGAACATTAATTATGACTTTATTTATGAAACGATTTTGATAATGACTACTGAAATATGTAATATATACTTCCCTCTAATTATAACCAAAACAAATTTCATCGAATTATGTCATTAACACCTTTTAATAAGCAAAACAAATTGGGGGACTGAGTGACCCCGCTTCGGATCCAATGTGATTTTTTTCTTTCCGGGACGAAAGGGTTAAACAGTGTAATTTAATTAGTGAAAGACCGTCAAACGAATTTAACATAATAAGAATATGTTGTAAGGCTGAAGAGAGAGGGGAGGGGAAGAAGCTAAGTAAGATAAAGGTCGGAGAAATGTCTATTATGAATATTATAACTTATAACAATGTTTCGATTCTGAATAGTGCCCTTACACCACAGGCGTTACTGCGATTGTAGTAAGTAAATTTATATAATAAACTTGTGACAACCCTGGAAAACTCCCACCAAAGTAACTTTACAGTCGAAAGCGAGCGTTCTAAATTTGAAAGTTTAACCATAGAATCATTGGAACATACAAACGTTTCCAAATTCTAAAACGTTCCACAGCTTTTAACAGATAAAATGATAAACTTTCAGGGAAAAGTATCTATCTCTTTCTCGCGCGCAATACGTACAGTTTTAGCGCTGAAAAGATTAGCGATTAGAATGTAAACGTGTGTCGCCAATTAATATAAGACTTTTTGACTCCTGGGCCCCATACAGGCCAGTGTATTGTTGTACTGGATGGTACAAAAAATAATTTAATTCAATATTAGTTTTGTTTTTGTTAGGAAGATGAAAACGAAACAAAAACAACATAAAAATATCATAATTGATAATCTAGCTCAGCTCCCAGCAGATATCTTTGAGTATTTTCGGGGTAAGAGGGGACTGAGGGTGGTGTTCCAAACTAGTACGAAAAACGAGTCATCCTCAAAATTTATTGGGCTCATTATTGTCAGTACAAGAGTCCCAACTATGACAAAACCAATTGGTGTATCTTGTAATGCTGATGGTAGTGGAGTGGGGAAGGGGATGAGTAAGAGGAAGGTTGGGAAGTACCTAGCTATTCAGATCTTGTCACCAGACACGGCTAAAGCCATTTCAAGCAACGTTTTGATTCTTCTTGACGTCTTTCACTAGGGCGATACTGAAAGTATCTACCAAAAAACAAATAAATCATAAAATTTTACTTGAAGGGTCGTAACCACTCAAAGTATTTTGTCTCTTTCTTTTTGGAACGCTGATTTGAAATGCAGACCACGTGGCTTGCGGAGTAATTAGTGGTGTTTCGGTTGAAAGGGTATTATTTTTCTTACAACTCTACAATTTCACATCTTCGTCCCCTCCTTCGATTTTATAACGACAGGGTGGGATAGGTGGAGTAGGGGGGGGGACTACAATAATCATCTTTTTAGATGTGACAGGTCTGTATTGGATTATATGGCGAGCAATATGGAGTTATATAAAACGCAACTTATAGCGTAATCTATCATCCCCTTAAATATAACACATTTCATTAAAAAAAACCACCTCATTTAGAATAACTTTCTTAGCAAAAAAATATTAATTCCCGACTTTGGGGGCGGTACATTGTAGCGGCGAATATTCCCGCATTACTGCGATACCAACTCTGATTTTTTTTATAGCAGCGAGGCAGAGAGGTTTGGATAGGTACACAAAAGGACTTTAAAAAAATCTATTTTATGATAGAGAGACAAACATTCCTGGGAGACGAATAAACTGACAATATGTGAAATTTCTTACTATCATAATTATAACCGGAAAATTTTGCTTGTGCAATGATGGTGGAATGCCACCAGAGGAATTGTACCACGACGCCTAAATTTATTTATTTATTTATTAACGCCCTTTTTTCGGGGCTTTTACATGAGAATATTAAGAAATATACATTATTTATTGTACATAACTGAATTGCTTCATTAACAACATTTTATATTATTTGTTTAAAGATAAATTGAAAATGTCCACTGACTTAGTATAATTATAATATTCCCTCCGTTAATATTCTGGGCAAAGAGGAATACATATGGTAGTTAGTCCCAGAATTTCTGCACTGAAATAAATCCTGACTTCTAGTATTACGTCGTGGAATCCGAAAGCTTATCAATTCTATCAATACCGGACTATCAACTAAATCATTTATAATTTTATATAGGAACACCAAGTCAGTGAAAATTCTTCTGACAATTTGAGATTTCAATTCCCGACGCATTTGTAAAATCAGCTACTAACCATTAATAATAACCTTAAATCGATCGTAAATATTGACAGTGGTGAATTAATAAATCAATAAAATAAATATTTTTTCATATAATTACCACATCCGTAATCACAGTGTAAAGGATTCATAATGACATAAAGTCATTAGAAAATAATATTATGCATGTGTCTCTCTTCACGGTTCATCGCTCTCCCTCTGTTTTTATACACCCATTTCACATACTCCCTACCACATTCCATAGGCACAAGAAAGACAACACTAAAATAAAACCGATCGGTAGAAAAATAACCATATTAGATAACTGCATACAGCTCGTCGAATCGAACGAAATACTTTAGTAATATAATTTTGTAAAAAGGTATTTTAATTTGTATGAAAAGCGAATAATTTGTTCCATGAAGTGATTTGAATTTTTATCGTGTGGGTCGTAATTTTACTAGTCTTAAATTATAAGTTGGAATTTTTTGTACCGAGCTAACTTGCATGTATTTAAAAATAGACTCCATTAGGAAAAAAATACCTACCTGAATGTTATTTTGAAATTTGGAGTGGATTTTACGTGACTTTCTCGCATACGGAATTTTTGAAATATAATTTAAATTTACTATGTTTTCAATTAAATATATCTGATTAAAAAACGGGATTCAGGCAAGTGTCTACAATCCCGTCTTTAGCCGGATCACGTATAATTTGATGCTTAAGGCGATGCACTACGTCGTGTAATATTTTAAATTGAGCCGCTATCAATAACAACCTTTACGTAGATGGCGATAAGGTTTAAATTCCCGCTCTACACCATCCGCTTGTTTTGATTTATGCAAGAAAAAAACATGGCCAAAAAGTGCCTTTTATTTTATTTTGTGGATGTTCAGGCATAAATATTTAATTTTTATCGATCATTTTATAAATAACTTAATTTTCCACATTATACAATAATGTCATAACCGAAAATGGGTTCGTAAGTAAGAGATTTTGAACTTTAAAGCAGTTTTCATAGGCCTTATACATTTTTTTTCTGGGCTTATAAAAAGACTCATCTAAAAAATACTCGATTATTTCAAAGGCCAAGATGTATTCTACTCGCAGTATTTAATTAAAGCATCTGAAACATTTCTAGGCGAAGAAATTTTCAAACCAAAAACATATGATATTGCATTACTACGTATGGCATCGCCTTAATAAATTAGTAATGTTCATTTTTCTCATTGTAAACATAATTTTGTAGCGATTGTACAAAAAAACGCGGTCTCCATTTCCACGCGCGTGCATAATGTTCTAAACAGGAGCGTGTGTAATGAAACATCTAATTCAGTGGGGAAGGGAAGAAAAATATACATAAAAGTAGGGAAATGGGGCCAAAAAGTTTGAGAACCTCTGATTTACACAGACTCACCTCCAGAACTGACATTTTGATATTTTTTTAAATGCAATCTCTAAAACCATTTTACGAGAAAGCACATAAAACGCCACCTGGCAGGAAATAGAAAAACACACATGGTTCGGGTCTTCGCTAAATTGATAGCTTTTTAATGAACGCTGGCGCGCTCTGTGTTTTTCCTGCGAAAGTGTCGATTGATTATTGGAAAATGTTTACCAAATTCTAAATAAATAAACTAACTTTTGATGTGCTTATTTTTTTTAGAATTCTTTAAGTGTCTTAATTTAAAATTTAACTGGGTTAATGGTTTTGATTGAAGGATACATAACTGCAAAACACATAACTTTAAAAATATATATTTTTATTTGATATTTACGTTCTATGAACAAGAGTTGCAATTGCTGTGAGACAATGACACCCCTAAACATTTACCCAACACAAAATACCCAGAGAAAAATAACTTCCTTCAGGGCCTATGTCAACTTTTTGAATGCTGTGTGGAGGGTATTTTTTAAGGAAAGGAAGGAAAGGAATATCTACAGGATATGAGTGACATATGAATCCATCCCTCCTACTGTAGTGCAAAGCGATGGGCCGTGAGAGTCTGAATGGAGAGGTCAAAGGGTCTAACTCAACTCCGTGGTCGAAAGCGTAAGGCTTTCGACTAGCAATCCGGAGGTCGCGAGTTAAAATCCTGGCGTGCGCATATATCACAATATCGTCTCTCGCCTTGATTTAAAACCACCGTTCATTAAAACGTTGCTTGAAATGGCTTTTGCCGTATTTGGTGACCAGATCTGAATAGCCAGTTGTTTTCCCAGGATTCCTCTTCACCATCTCCTCCCCCTCCCCCACTACCTTCATCTCACATCATCTTGGCTCCAGACAGGAGCAGTTGAGATTCTTTTGCGGTATTTTGGGATGACATTTGGCAGAGGTGTTTGTTATCCAATATTTAAACTGCCAATTTTTTTTTCCTGAAGTCAAATAATGACTTAGAAACATGCTGTATAATAGCAATGCATCTGTGTGTAAACTGTATTCGGCCGAAATCTTGTTGCGTTACTTAAACAATGTAGCATAAAATATCTTGTTCCTTAAAAACTTCTAATGGCAGTTTTACACGATGCTTTTTTCGTTCAGTTTCCATATGGGTCGTCTTTTCCTTCGGGATGAAAAAAAGAACATGTTCTATTTTGGTACAGTTTAAATGGCGGACATTACTTGACATCTGTCGTCTGTCTTTGTTTTGTATTAACTATATTGTTTAGAAATGTTGCATGTTTTAATTCGTTTTATATTTAAAATATCGATAAAAAGACTACAACATTAAATGTATCATAAAAAAAAACTGAATTCGGTTGTCTGTACGTCCTGCGTAACTTTGATTGAATAAACTCAAATTTGATTTGAATTTGAGTTATTTTAAAATTATGATTGTGTGAAGAATTTAGATAAGTGATAAATTATCTACTTATGATACAATAACCTTAGCAAAAAATTGTTTTTGACGTTTTTAAAATTGGAACTGTAAGAATTCGTACTATCCCGTAATTTTTCGTGGGTCTGCGCTAGTTTATTACTGAATGTGAACGTTTATAACTGTTCGGTTTTGTGAATTAGGTGTGTATTTTTTATGATTTGTTGACCTCAACGTAAAGGCAAATGGAAGAGAAAAAGGATAGGAAGTCCTGGGAAGGAAAAGGTAGAACGGGTGGGTAGGAATCTGGGGTTTTATTGTGTCTAGGAGCAAAGGACGTATGAATCCATCACCTTCACTGTGGTGCCAGGCGATGTTTCGAGAGTGTCCTGCTGAAGAGGTCAAAAGGTCTCCTTCTACTAGTCTCTCCCGATCCGGCTAGCCAAACAGTTGGTGGTAGATGCATCCGCTGCCAAGATCTAGACCGACCTCGCCCCATGAACCCAGGCAACAATTCTAAGTCACCAAACGTAGCAATCCACTTGATCTATGGCTACTTTCAAGGTGTCGCCATGTTTTGACAATTAAGTAGCGTCCCAAAACAGTATTTCTTCTCTAATCTAATCGTAAGTATTATGAAAATAATTATCATGTACAGCAAAGATTTTTCATATGGGTTCCGAAAACTACAGGGTTTTCCAATAAGAGGTGTTATTTTGAATAGCCCGTTATTTCGGTAGATGTTACTTTTGAAGCTGTCATTTTTTAACATTTGACAAGTAGAAACTACGTTATTAATAAAAATGGAACGATACACGCTTCAAAAACGCATTGAAATTATTAAAATTCACTTGAGTGAATCAAATGCAAATCATCTTGAGTGATGAGGCTCATTTCCACCTCGGCGGCTTCGTCAACAAGCAAAATTGTCGCATCTGGGGCTCGGAAAACCCAAGAGTTATTGTTGAAAAGCCTCTCTATCCTCAACGTGTGACTGTCCGGCGGAGTCATTGGACCTTACTTTTTCAAAAATGAGGCTGGAGCAACAGTTACGGTGAATGGATTGCGCTATTGAGAGATTATTAATGATTTTTTTATGGCCGGAATTGGATGGTATTGATCTGGACAACGTTAACGTTCAACAAGACGGCGCTACGTGCCACACAAGCAACGAAACCATCGATCTTTTACGATAGAATATCAAAATAACACCTCTTATTGGAAAACCATGTATTAAGTATCAATCTCGGGAAGTACACTTAACTTTTATATTTCTGACAAGTATACTCGTGGGAGATCCCATGCACATTTTTATACTCCAAAAGCGAGGATTTCTACCTATCAGAACTCGCCGGTTCTGCATTGACCATCGACATTTTCAACGTCACTTACAGACAGTTCAGCAACTATCGTTTGACGCATGTTAGAAAATAGTAAAAAAGTCCCCATGGCCATTTATACTTACATGTACAGCAAATTTGTGATCTTGAACATGAATAAATAAACATTTTTTCCATATGGGAATCGGTTTTGATAAAAAGCATCGTGTAAATTTACCATTCTTGCATGAGCAGACTGCGAACTAAATCTCATCGAGTTATCTTAGAGTCGCTGACAGCAGCATCCCTTGGATAGGGAAAATGCAGTTGGAATTTCATATGTTTCACAATACAACATGCAGGAACCATTTAAAACGTCTTAAAATACATTTGCTATTTAGCAGCTAGTGAAAACAGTTACTTCGGACTTTGTATCTATTGGTCAAGAGAGGAGCAAACAATTTTTTTTTTAAATTTAACATTCTCACTGTCGGAAATCTTAATTAATCAATTAATTAATTATGTCTCTACAGGGGTAGGCAGAGAGGACGGACCACCAAACAACTCTGTCTTGACACACACTCCTAACCTCATTCACATTCATACATACCCTTCCGTTGTTCTGATTCTTGACATGACCCAACACAAGTATTTGATTCACATTTCTCACTGCCATACATCAGGGTAGGTATCAGCACTACATTGTGGACTGCTAGCTTCGCTTCCTCCTATTACCATCACATGGAACATGACATGGAACTGGCAGAGGAAGGATTAAAGTAAACTGACCGCTGAACAAATGAGATCCATGAGGCGTACGTGTAGTAAAACCATTTATGATCGTGTTAGAAATGTCGGAATTCGCAAAGATGCAATTCGTAAGCCTAATGAGTAAGATTAAGATAGAATACTGGATGAAATTAGTGTTATGAGAACATATGACGTGAATGTGAATGATGAAAGAAGTCTGGGACGCCCGAGGAAGACATGGCACGATCAAGTGAATCAGATACTTAAGTCGGGCCATCTCATGAGTCCGAATATTGTATGAGACGATGTATGAATGCGAAGGTGGCAAGGATTGTGTGCCAAGACCGAGTTGCTTGGCAGTCCGTACTCTCTGCCTACCTCTACAGGAAAACGGCGTGATAGTTAGTAAGATTAAAAAAAAACATGATTATTCATTATTTTAGAATTTCATTTATGTATTCAGGGTGGATCAATGCAAAACGAACTCTAAGCAGAATTTTTGCCTGAACAGACTATGCAATAATTACAATAGCGTATTATCCAAGGTGGATATTTTCAATTGCGAACTTACCAAATACAAGAGGTCCATAAAATAATATTTTTCTGATGGTTTGTGAATAATGTTATGTCTCTATTGTTTATATTTCTGTCATGATGTGATTTATATCTACAACCTCTCTCCATGGCTATAAATGTATTGACAAATGTTTTGTTTTGTAAATTTTTCGTTTTATATAATCTTTTGATTTGTATAAATTTTTGAATTCATATTCCTTTCTTACAAATTTAATTTACTTATTCCTTTTTTATTTTTCGGAATAACTTTATTGAGTAAAACCTCAAATTGTAATATTTAAATATTGAAGACAATATTAGTGATTTCTAAACGAAAATCTGAAACAGAAAAATCAGAAAAGGATACGGTCACATCTAGGACACGAACCCAGGACCCTTGTCTTTCCGGGACACTGCTCTACCAACTGAGCTAATGGGACCCTATCCCCCTCGGTCACTTTTAACTATATCATACTTCGAATAAGAACTACCGACATTGTCTTCATTTTTTCACCGCACCTTTTTATTGGCAACTATCTTAATGTATGATCGCAAGATTCAACCCGAACTAAATGCAATCTAGACAGCGTCTTTTTAGATAAACCTATCTTTTTTTTTTAATGTGCGACATCTATTGACTTTTCTGCAAGTCTAGAATGAATATTTATTTTTCGGAATAACTTTATAGATGTGACCGTATCCTTTTCTGATTTTTCTGTTTCAGATTTTCTTTTAGAAATCACTAATATTGTCTTCAATATTTTTTATATATTTTACTTATTCCTTTCTATGCTGTCTCAGTAGAGGTAAAGTCACAAGGAGGAAATCCATAATTGGTTTTATTTTGGCTATTTAATACTTTTGTACAAACTGAAATAGATGTAAACTGTTATTATATATACTTATTTATTTATTTCCTGAAAATAAATGAATAAGTATATTTATCTTAATTTCTTATTTCCTATATTATGTCACTAACCCATAAATGTGATATTTCACACCCGGATGTGGGAACCCTTACCGATCCAACGAACTACCACCCAATGATACTAAAATATGTCCAGTGGAGTAACGGTAAACCCTTAACCCTCGGGCAATCCTTGCCAAGTTTCTCAAAAGCGGTTGGATACGATACGACACCTAGCCAGGACCAGTCCTGTCACGGTGAGACCGGTACACCACGAAGCACTAATTTGTTAGGACTTGCAACACGAAGAATGAGAATGAGGTTTTAATAGATCGGTATAGATGACAACTAAATAAGCCAATATTGAGCTTTGGTTGTCATTTCTCGCTTATCGCATTCTCATATGTAGCAATGGATGTTGATGCAAATGTTTGGTTATGCTTAGTTCCTACCGGTATGTCATTTATCCAGTTCCTACCACTCGGTAACCATCACCTTGCTGGAAAAGTTTTTGAAATTTGGAACAGTGGCAAGAATTCTGCGCAAATTCGAGTGCATTTGTTTGGAAAAAAATCAGAAGAAGGATTGAATTACTGGAAGCAAGTTGTTTTTTATCGTATACATAATGTTTGAAAAGAAGTAAGCTGACTATATTGGAAGTTCTTAAGGCCCCGTAGTAAGCGTTCAAAGATGGTTTGAAAGGGAGCAATGTAAATACGAATGTTAGAGGGAGAGCGCATATGTTAAAAAAATGATAATTATTAGCGAAAATGGTGAAAATATTTGATAAAACACGACAAAATAGAGCAAAAATCTTTAGAAAAATGCTCTAGTTGTATTTGAAGATACACTGTGATTTTTTTCATGCCTATAACATATTAAATAACAGAAAAAAACGTGTTTTTAATAATTTTCGGGGCTTACTTTGCGATTTTATTATATCGAGGAAATTTCATATAATTAACCTTTCGGCCTAACAAATTTATAGATATTATCTTCAAAAATAACATATACATTTTTTTCAATTTAAAAACTTAAAGAGTTAACAAGAAATTTGTTATAAATCGGTAGAATTTGGGTATGTGGGGGCTTTATATCGTGATAATTACCTGGAGGTATCGCGGTGGAATTCAAATAAATTTCATTGTGTTGTGCTTGAACTCACTATATTGTGTTGTGTGCTCCTTCTTGGTAAGTGATTGGTCATCCTGTTTTCGTTGTTTTATTCCTTACACATATATCACCCAATTCCAACAACCACCATTTCATTTCATATCCTTTAATTTATATATGGTCCATAATACAAGTTCATCTAAAGCTGTAATTCAGCAGCTTGTCACACTTATTTTTGCAGACGGCCAACGGAGGAACTAACAAACAAATAGACTAGTTTTTTTTAAATCCACTAATGTTTTGTACCCATAAAATCTGCACAGTTAAGTAAGTCGATCTGTACTATACTATTCGTCTTTGCAATAAATAACGCTTGAATAGAGGCTATATGATATGTTTATTATCCCCGAACAAATTTCAAGTATGTCCAAGAATTGAATTTGGGAGCCATATTCAACAACAACAATCATCACAAGTCTGACGTTTGTCATTTCGCTCCCTATTAATCTTATATTTTCTTCTAAAAACATCGACCCTTATCCTAAAATTTTAATACCAGCTGATAATATTCATAGAAGTGCATTAAAATACGAAAGTGAGTGTTTGTCTGGAGTGTAAAAAGTGCTAAATCTAGAGTTTTAGTTATTCTTCAAAAATCTTCAAGCTACCCACAGTATTGTAATCTATTGCAGCCGCAAGCCAAACATAAGATGGATACAACATGCAAATATTGCGTTAAGCAGCTGAAACTGGCTGAGTGTATAAAGTGTTCAACCTGCAAATGCACCATCCATTTCGAATGCGCTGATATTTCGGCAAGTGTTTTTAAACGCATGTCGCAAGGTAAAAAGGATGCGTGGAAGTGCAATAATTGTATCCAAACCCTGGACAATTTAGATACCCAATCCTGCTCCTCAGATCAAAGCAACATACTCCTAACTGTTGAGATCAGAAAAATGGCACTACAAATAGAAAAAATGAGCAGTAAAATGGCGGAATTCGAAAAAGTCATCATTTATAATAATAACGTAATGGAAGATTTTTCAAGTAATATGAAATCTATAAACGAAAAATTAGCTAAAATTGATAAGCTAGAAATGGAGGTCTCAGAATTAAAACAAACAGTTTACATGTTAGAGAGGGGAAACGACGAAAGGGACCAGGAACTTCTATCCAACAATATAGAAATACATGGAATGCCTGAGACCACCAACGAGAATCTACCTACCATGATGTCGAATATCGCGACAGTCATTGGATGCCCTCTCCATCAAAGCGACATTGAATACGTTAGCAGAATCAGTAAGCGCCATCGTACACAAGCCACGACAGATGGACGTCCGGGTAACATAATCGCCAAATTCACCTCCCGCAAGAAGAAGGACGAATTTATCGCAGCCATCAAGAAAAGAAAAGGAATCACTACCAAGGCCATCGGGATGGTTGGAGCTGACCAGAGGATCTTCGTCAACGACCATCTCACGCGGAAGAATAAATCTACATTGAGGTGCGCTAAAGCCTTTAAAAACGAAAACAACTATCAGTTTTTATGGATAAGAAGTGCAAAAATCTACCTACGGAAAAACGAAACATCACCACCCATACACGTCTCATGCGAATTACAGCTAAAAAACCTTATCTAACTACCATTGCAATGTTAAACCACCTATCCTCTCATAACTACTATTTTTTTCGTATTTTTTTTCATAATTTTTTCAACATCACCCTTTTTACATTAACCCCACATGCTAATAATTACACTAACTGCTCACTACTACATTCTATATACTCACTCACTTTAATTGATAATAATAGTATGTTGTGCTTTGCTAAGCCCAGTGGACTCATGACTAATAACATAACTCTAGAATATAATATTCTTAAAATATATTCTACAGAAACCGAACATAATAATGTAATTACCGAAAATTCTCAATGCATGATTCATTAATAATTTTTTATCAAAATTCAAGAGGTTTGCGCTCGAAAACACTGGAATTTCATCAAAATATACTGCTCAATAATTATGACTTGATCTTCATTACCGAAAGTTGGTTGGTTGATAGTATCCGAGATGAGGAATTATTCGATAATCGCTATTCTGTTTACAGAAATGATAGGGATATACACCGCACTAGCAAATCAACTGGCGGAGGCGTACTCATAGGAATTAAAAAAGAATTTTTTGTTACCCCTCGCTCTTGGAAATCAGACGCTGAGGATATCTGGATAACTGTCAATACATCAAAATCGAATCGTCATTGTTATAATATTCATATGTGCTGCGTGTATTTACCTAGCGTCGGTCCAAAATTAACATCATCAGAAAGATTAGCATTATTTACTAGTCATACCAATACTATTTCTGACTTAACAATCCGTTTTCCCAATGACAAGTTTTTAATCATTGGCGACTATAACATGCCCAATATCGAATGGAATAATCAACAAATGCCAAGTAATAGAGATCAATGCGCACTCGCGTTACTTAACTGCTTATCTTTTGCAAATTTAACCCAATTTAACCATTTACCTAACAAATACGGTCGAATTTTGGACCTCGTCTTCTGTAACACTTCAGTTAATGTGTCGCTTGCCGACCACCCATTAGTTAAAGAAGATGCTCATCATAAATCATTGATTGTAGAACTAGAATTTCCATCCACTATTGCAACCCTCTCAACTCCTCGAACAATAAAATTATTCCATAAAGCAGATTATGCAGAGATCAATGAGAGACTGAAAGAAACCGACTGGTCAACCGTTATAAATGCACTGGATGTAAATACAGCGTTAAATTCGTTTTATGTTATAATTGAACAGATTATCGAAGCGTTTATTCCTAAGAAAGTTGTGAAATCTGGAAAATACCCACTATGGTACACGGCAGCCTTAATAAAAATAACAAACGAAAAATTAAAATTCTTTAGAAAATGGAAGCGCCATCGGAACCCCCTTGATTATCTCTCATTTTCATTGCTTCGCAAAAGGCAAAAAACAGTCGCTTCAGCAGCTTACAAAACCTACATTTCTACAATAGAATCCGGTATACAGCACAATGTTAAAAAAATTTGGTCCTACGTCAATTCTCAAAGAAAATCTCCTGCCATCCCTGATCATATGATTTACGGTGAAAAAACTGCTAATGACAGTAGAGGAGTAGCCAACTTATTTTCTGAGTATTTTGGATCTGTATTTTCGAATGCTCAACCTGCACATACAAGCAATGCCAGTCTTTGCTCTAATTCAAATAGCATAATCAACTCAATCGAGATCAATGAAGACATCACATTCAAATACCTTAAGTCCATTGATATCAAAAAGGGACCAGGGGATGATCAACTTCCAGGGATCTTCATAAATTATTGTAGTAAACAATTGACACCCCCCATTTTTGTTATTTTCAAACTATCGCTATCCGAAGGAACATTTCCCGACAAATGGAAAACAGCCCTGATTACCCCAATATATAAAAATGGCAGTAAAAATGATGTCTCGAACTATCGACCTATATCCAAATTACCGATACTAAGTAAAGTATTGGAAAAAATTGTTTACGATCAATTATATTCTACTATCTCACCCTCACTCTTAAATAATCAACACGGCTTCATGAAAAATCGCTCAACAACTTCAAATCTTGCATTTTTTACAAATTTTCTTCATGCTCAAATGGATATGCGATGCCAGGTAGATGCCATTTATACGGATTATTCTAAAGCATTTGACCGTGTTAATCATTATATTCTTTTACAAAAGTTATTAGGTCTAGGAATTCACGGTGACCTCTATAGATGGATCGCATCATACGTCAATAATCGGCACCAAATCACGGTTGTCAATGGTTTTGCATCTTGCTTAACGGAAATCATCTCAGGTGTGCCCCAGGGATCGCATCTTGGACCACTCTTATTTAATATTTATATAAATGACATTTCCGTATGCTTTAAAAATAGTTACTTTGTTTTATACGCGGATGACATGAAAATTTATAAAGCTATACGTTGTTTATCCGATTGTATGGAATTGCAAAGCGATCTTGATAATTTGTGCGTATATTGTGAATCAAATTTATTGTCCTTAAACATATCTAAGTGTCACTCGATTACATTTACTAGAAATAAAAACAAAATCATCTATCCATACAACTTGAATAACAAACCTTTACAACCTATGTCTACGTGTAAAGATCTAGGTGTTTACTTAGATAGCAAATTAATTTTTGACAAGCACATTGAACACATTATTTCTAAATCCTACAGAATGCTAGGTTTCTTATTAAGAATATGCAAAGTTTTCAAAAGTGCTAAGACTCTGAAAATTTTGTTTTGTTCATTGGTCAGAAGTCCACTGGAGTATGCTTCCACAATATGGAATCCTCAATATAAGGTATACATAGACTTAGTAGAAAGTATACAGAATAAATTTTCGAAACATTTACTCAAGAAATACAACAATACTACAAATAATATGTTGACTTTACAAAAAAGACGCACATTGTCAGACCTGTTGTTTCTACATAATCTGCTAAATAATAAAATAGATAGTCCCGAATTACTATCCGTCATTGGTTTAAATGTTCCAACGAGGCGTACCAGGCACACTACACTATTTCATATTGAAGCCAACAATACCAATGCAGCAAACAACTCAGTAATTACTCGCGCAATCACAACATACACCCATTACGAAAAATTACTACATTTAGACATCTTTCATGATTCCTTTCTAACATACAAAACTAACTTATTAAATTTCTTAGCATGACAAATTTCAAAAATATTTTTACATCATTTTTCAAAACTCCTATGTATTAACAGTCAATTACAATTCGTGAGCTTATTATAATTCTTATTTTCAATTCATTTATTATTATCTATCCACACACTTCCTTCCTTTTATAACAATCTCAGGCGAAATTACGTAATGACATTTTATGGACATACGTAATAGGTACTACAACTATGTAATAACTAAAAAATTTCTAACTGTATCTTATTGTACTGTGTATGTCTTAACAAATAAATAAATAAATAAATAAATAAATAAAATCTCTGAGCTGGAGCCCTAAAATATCTGAAAAAACTATTTTTTGGTTGCAGAGGAGGGCTGTCCATCTGATTGACAATCCATTGTTAACAGACCAATACCATCACTAATGAACAGATGCAATGCTGAGTCTGTTACACGGGTATCACACTTGTTGATATCAGGTTCATGAGAACGGGTAGTTTATTCGACTCGTTTTTTTGTAGGCTGGGAAACCCTCGCATGCGGAACGAGCAACAGGCTCTGTTTTTCCTCTTGCATATATTCCAGAAATCTTCAAGACACTTTTTTATAAATCGCTCACTACAGCCCTTACCTTAACACGCCTCACAACGCTGCCCAACAGGGTGGCAATATAGTCCGTCCTGTCTTTACACTATAGGTAAGACAGGAACGCTAAAAAAAAAAAATATCTGTCAATGTTTTGTGCCAGTGCGGGCCCCTTAAAGAGGAAACTACAAGCCACAAATGTGTATATTCTTGGTATACCTTATATTGTAGGTAATATGCATTAAAATCGCTTGACAAACGGTTTCTAGAAACGTTCGATTTCAAGAACAAAACTGGTTTTTATTTGTTTTGTTAATAATTTTATAAGAAAGCAAAAAGTTAATAAAGTGAAACTGTTACAGATAATCTTAGCTATAATACTGTATTTTTAAAAAGTTGTTTCGTAAACGCGTTCATACATTTCTATTGAAAATATGTTTTTTTTTGTAGTTTACATTTATATTTTTTATTGAGTAATTTATTTTTTATTTGTATTCTAACCAATCATCTATTCAATTTATCTAAAGCATATTTTTTGGTATTCATAATGTACACCAATTCGTTATATAGATTAATGAAAATAGTGATTTAGCATTAAGCTTCGCCTTAGCCCTGAGCGGGCCCGAACTGTCGTTACGCCACTGTATCAACTCTTGTATGGCAAGTTGTAGATAATGGGACGGTATCAGATGACTCCCTACATGGGGTTAGAACCATCCAACACCCATTCTAGTGGCAATGCGTGTTCGATAGTGTCACGGATAAGATAATGGAGAAGGGAAAGAGGGAGATATGCAAACAGTACCTACCTTAAAAAATACAAATAAGAGTCTACAAGCGTTCACGATATTAACGGTAAACCTAACGTACGTTATAATCTACGCTTTCATAGATGGCGGTAATTTAATTATATGAAAAAAAAATAGTTTCAAGTTATGCTTAAAAATATACAGACAAATTATTTGTTTGCGCTCGTACATAAATAGTTTTGTTCGTATTAATTAAGAATACGAATTCCATAGACCTGCTAGCTCTTGGACAGTTGGGTTTCTTGTGAGGTGTTCACATAAAGCACGGGTACAACCGGGTGCGAAAGCAACTTAGTATTATCGTTTATTTATTTATTAATTAATTAACGGACTTACGTCCAATATATTACAAAGCGACACGAGATTAGGGACAATGCACAACGCAAGAGTAAAGGATGGTATATAAAAGCAGAGACAAACAGGGAAAACATAACAAAATACAAATGAACAAGTGTCAAGTCAAGTCAAGACCTTGCTAAAACTTAAGTGACAAAATATACTCAATTGCATAGTGAGCGACCAAAAACATTCTGACAATACCAAAAAAAAAGAATAAACAAATTAACTTAATCATAAACATTAATTAAATTTTCAATGGAAATCATAACTTTATCTAAGTAAAAGGATGTTCTGAAACACCAACGTCTTGACAAATCGGCAATTTCCGAGCATTTGAATAAAACCGGGCATTACTTTGGATTTGTTCTGAAGTTCTGGGGAGACCCAAAACATATAGAGCACGGCTGATTACGGAGGCCATTGAAATTCATAAAAAAAACCCGTAAATATTAATAGAGATGGAGCTAAGCTCAGTAGTTCTTGGTATCCGGTAATTGACGGCTACACCAGAACTAAAAGCAGAAAACCACTTCAAAATTATACGTTAATGTCAGCTCTTAGAGGGTTGGAGCTGGCAACACGGTATCGCATCTACATATATAAGCACATATTTCACCACAACCAGAGATGTGCTTTATTTCAAATAAATCCATTTCAAATGGAAATGCAAAATTGGTATTTTCCATTTTGCATTTTAAATGCTTTTCTAAAAACCATTTTGCATTTTAAATGCTTTTCTCAATGCATTTTCCATTTTAAATGCGTTTTTTGCAACATTATTCCTACTTTCTCCACTCATCTTTTTTTCATAAGCCCCAAATATCAATCAGTCCTCAACCTCGCTATGAGAGATAATTTACATTTATCAAGTTGCTCCCTGGTAGGAGCGCTGGCAATTGAGTGATACCATTACAAAAAATACTGATTCAAATACTGAACTGGGGCCATGACGCTGTAATATTAAATTTTAGATAGCAGTTTCTATGTTTTTACGTTGGCAAAATTAGTCCTGCGCAAATTTTTTGTGGTTTCATAATCTGCAGTCGTGGTGTTTTTGGATTTACCATCAATATGTTTGTTCTACATTGATGTCCATTATTAAATGACAAATTTTTTTAAAAATTCTATAATTATTTTAATTGTTTGACCTGAGAAACCATTTTGCATTTTCAATGCATTTTGAAAATAGGTATTTTGCATTTTGCATTTGAAATGCTTTTCTAAAAACCATTTTTCATTTTGCATTTTCAAATGGAAAAGTTTTGACCCATTTCCATTTTGCATTTCAAATGGTTTTGGGTACCCATTTTGCACATCTCTGACCACAACCTTAGATTACACATCTGCTCTGATGATGGACACTGCAATGCTGTCCGAAACGTTGGCTAAATAAAGAAGTACGGCAACACGGCATAATACTCCAAAAACAAATCACTATAACACCAACGTCTTGTTTGAATACGAATGTATCTTTTATAAATTAATTTATTTTAGTTACGTAATTTGGACACGATTGATAAAATATTTATAAGAAGAGTCCAACATAAGGAAAGCAGTTTTAACATAATGTTTGAAGTGGTGTAACAAATCTTTTGTCAAATTATAACAACACTAAGCTAAGCCACAGTCAAGTTAGCCTCTCAGAGCTGGACATAGTGTATCATATTAGATATATTGATAGTATCTACCTTGATAAATGAACAAACACTAACAGCATCCCCAAATATGACATAGGCCCTGAAGGAAATTATTTTAATGTGTGGTTTTAATGTAAAAAAAACTCTTATGTTATTCTGACCCTTAACGTGACCCGACTTAAGTATTTGGTTCACTTGATCGTTCCGTGTCTTCCTCAGGCATCCCCAACTTCTTCTATCATTCGCTTTCAATTCATATACATATTATCCTTACATTATTTCTACAGCATTAAGTACACTTTTATTAATATATTTTCCAGCCAAATATGCGTTCTCCACAATAAAAATAAGTAATGTGAATATTTCCTTATAAATAAATACAGAAAATTAGTTTGTTAATGAATTTGCGACGCGCTTTTTCACAGATAAAAAATCAATGTTTGCAAGTGACCAAACGAAAGTTAGAATAATATGTATATATACTATCCTTTTGCCAAGCGAATACACTTTATTTAAGTATGCTAGAAGCATTTTTTAAGAGACAAAATACAATAAAATCGGGGCAAGTGCGGTGAGTTCCTATCAAATACTATAGTTAAAGGGTCTATAATACATTCGAATGAAATATGCATTACCATTTATAAAAGCTTTTTCGATTATCCCAACACTACTCAACGCCCAGTAGAATCAATTAGCTTAATTCTCGAATCGAATACCGATCGAATCAATTAAGATTAAGTATTATTTCCAATAAACCATCCCTATAATCGTTCCCTGCAGATGTACTAGAATGAAGCTGCAATATTGAAGATACTATGTTAACGCAGGGCCAGACTTAATGGAACCGGGAGCCTGCGCTCAATACTTTGATACTCCCCTAATTGCTTTTTTAACGCGTACATAAGGTAGAAAGATAAAGGTAAAAGTTTATTCTCGTCTCAAATCAAGTTGTAATTTAACACTATTATAAATTTCATCCAAAAGCACTATTATAAATTTCATCCAAAAGCACTATTATAAATTTCATCAAAAAGCAAGCAAGTTATAGTACTTTGGATGCATTCTTGAATGTCATCGATCAATATCGAGAATAGAAGAGGACCCAAGTGTGATCCCTGAGGTATTCCTGGAAAATCCAAAATGAACTAATGACCACCGATGCATATATAGTATCTTCTGTTTCTTAAACACGAGACAAACAAAATTTAAAGTGTTTATCATATGGATCTTTCTCAATAGTACACCCTGATCTACAGGTTCAAACGCCTTTGAAATAAATTATGATTAGACCGCTACTGGTAATGGTTAATACTATATAATTCGAGTGTTTAATTCTGTTATGGAGAGAATACATAGACTGGAAAATGAACTAATAGATGTCGCTGATATTTTCTATTTAAATTTTGACACATTCAAAGCCAAATTAGTTCAGCGCTTTTTAGTTGAGGTAAAAAATAAATAGTAGGAGTAGGTAGGAGACAAATGTCTTGGCTGCGAAATATACGAGAGTGGACCGGCATTAGAAATGTGGAGGAGCTATTCCGGGCAGCGCAAGACAAAGAGACATTTTCCAGAGTGATCGCCAACGTCGGGGAGACCTGATACGGCACATAAAGAATAAGAAAAAATAAATAAGAAAATATCCTTTCTTTGTTGTATTACTTGTTTCAAGTCATTCAAAGGGTTCTTTAAAGTTAGTGTGAGAGAACTTAAGAAGAAAGTTATGCTTTAGTTTTTAAATCTTTTTGATATTCGTTATACTGTAGATCTCAATTTTATTTGTAATTGTTATGTAAGAGACAATTTTATAAAAAATCACACACCGTCAAAATGACAATTTGATTTATTTCATTTGCCCGCATGCAGAACCAACGTTGAAGATAATCTCCCCAAATACAACGATTATTCTATTATCCATGGCTTTAACTCTACTAATTCACCCCTGTAATAAGTGAACAGTACAAGTTAGAAGTTAGGTAGCGGGGTTCACGCATGACAGAAGAAGTAGGAAGTGACGGGAAGAAAGAGAAGGGAAAGGGCGGGCAGGAACATGTGAGCATAAGCAGTTAGCGCATGAGGAAGAGTATTTTTAGAAGCTGCATACTAAACTGTGTTTCAACACGTCTTTTGCTGTAAGTAGGGCTGGCTTTTCATTTTCTGGACTAATACAAATAATTATTTGTTTAATTATTGAAGACAATATAAGCGACTCTCAAACGAAAATTTTAAAAAGAAAAATAGAAAGAGATTATGAATGCAAATGACTTATGCAAGATGAAATTAGTAGTTATGAGGATGATACAGTTTAGTATTCAAATCTCTAGAAGGTGTACAATATAGCGGAATCAAGAATCACAAATTTACTTATACTAAACATATCGAAAACCATAAATACCAGAGGACAGCCAAAAAATTAGACAAACACCATAAGAACACATGAAAGCATAGACACCAACATAATCATAACCTCAAATAGACACATCATAAAATACATCACAATTAAACTTCTCAAAACAATAACACACTTAAGTTTTTTAGATGGTTATATGATAGTTGATGGACACTGCAACGCTGTCCGAAACGTCGGCTAAAGAAGGAGTTAGCGCAACACGGCATAACACCCCAAAAACAAACAACAAAAATAACACACTTACCTGAAAATAAGAAAAATTTATAATAAGACAAATGATATCAATATATTATGAACTTTGCCAATCTTAGTATATAAAATTCACATGTCACTGTGTTAGTACACGCTAATCTCCGAAACCGCACAACCGATTTCAATGAAATTTTGTGAATATGTATGATAGGTTCCAACTTTAAATATAGGATAATTTAGGACACAGTAATTTTTTTTTAATCGTATTTTTTTTTAGATTTCTCATCTAAAAAAACATACATCCACAAATTTCAATTCCCTACATAGAAGGCGGTCTGTTGCAGGACAACTTCTTATATTATAAAATGCATTCCAAATGGTTGTGTTAAATTCTAACTGGTTTTTAATTTTTATAAATAAAAATTCAGCTTGCGTATGTTTGTGCTCGCAAAACTCCAAAAGTAGTCAACCGATATCAGCTGAAAATTTCAAAGTTTGTTCTTATTAGTGCCAGGAGTGTTTAGATATATTTAAAAGGTAGAAAGGTAGACGTCCTAGGAATAACTAACGAAATATCTCTGCACCAGTTAGACGAGCGGACATACAAAACATTTAAAAAAACTCCGTCGAAAAATACAAGCTTTGGACGCGACACCACAAATACCAGGCAATAAAAGCATTCAACAATCGGACACTCGACATAAAAAAATGAGAGAGACAAAAAACATTAAGATATGGATTAAAGAACAAAACAGGATTTGTAACAAAATAAATTTATCTAAAGAATAAAAAATATACCTACATACAGAGATGTGCTTTATTTCAAATAAATCCATTTCAAATGGAAATGCAAAATGCAAAATGGGTATTTTCCATTTTGCATTTTAAATGCTTTTCTAAAAACCATTTTGCATTTTGCATTTTAAATGCTTTTCTCAATGCATTTTCCATTTTAAATGCTTTTTTGCAACATTCTTCCTACTATCTCCACTCAACTTTTTTTCATAAGTCCCAAATATCAGTCGGTCCTCGACCTCGCTATGAGAGATAATTTACATTTGTCAAGTTGCTCCCTGGTAGGAGCCCTGGCAATTGAGTGATACCATTACAAAAAATACTGAACACGGGGCCATGACGCTGTAATATTAAATGTTAGATAGCAGTTTCTATGTTTTTACGTTGGCAACATTAGTCCCGCGCAAATTTTTTGTGGTTTCATAATCTGTAGTCGTGGTGTTTTTGGATTTACCATCATGTAATATGTTTGTTCTACATTGATGTCCATTATTAAATGACAAAATTATTTAAAAATTCTATAATTATTTTAATTGTTTGAACTGAGAAACCATTTTGCATTTTCAATGCATTTTGAAAATAGGTATTTTGCATTTTGCATTTGAAATGCTTTTCTAAAAACCATTTTGCATTTTGCATTTTCAAATGGAAAAGTTTTGACCCATTTCCATTTTGCATTTCAAATGGTTTTGTGTACCCATTTTGCACATCTCTGCCTACATAGTACACTTAGTATACACAACCGACCATCAATTACATACATTTTTCTTAGTTTTTATAAGTACCTTAATTAATTTATTTTATTTCTTAATATTTCATTTAATTAACATAATTCCAATACGGTACATTTTTATTTACCATCGTAAAATTGTAAAATGGGTGCTTCAGCGCGGGTGAAGAACCCAGTGAGGTTCACATTACAAAAATAACATTTTTTATAAAAAAAATATATTCTAATGTGTCAATATAAATAAATTAAAAATCTAGGTCGCATCTTGCAATCATACATAAAGATAGCAGCCAATAAAAAATGGCATTCAGAATAAAAGATGATGTTGGTAGGTCGAAGTATGATAGAGTCAAATATGACCGCAGGAGATAGGGTCGGTTTAGCTCAGTGATAGAGTAAAGCCCCGGCAAGGCAAAACTCCTAGACACGACCGAAGTAATTAGTCGACCGCCACAAATGTTTTCTCAATGATTAAATATTATATTTTGAGGTTATTCTAAAAATAATATATTTAGCGTAAATTTATCAAAAATACTAATTTTTATTGCGTGTCTGAGATTTTAACTTCAATTAACTCGGATTTGCTTTGAATGAAAGTGTCATTTTCAAAATTAAACTGATTGATTGAAAAATACACACAAAAGACAGAGAGTTAAATTAAATATACCATTCCTGAGAGAAAATCCAATTATATCCAACTTTCCAATTATGTCCTAAATCCTGTGTCTAAATTTCGCTAATAAACAATTAGTTAATGTTAATTAAGTGTTAATCTCAAGTGACCTACCAGGTAAGTATTGTACTGTATATTATCTCCATATAGAGTAAGTAATAACATAGATCATTGTAGAAATGTATTATAAATTTGTACAGCGCCATTGAGATGATTTTGCACAAAAAAGGCGCTATACAAATCATGCAAATATTATAATTATTATTAACCAAACTAAAAAATAATATTTTAACGGAAAATTATTTTAAAAATTGTGATTGATCGCATCAAGAATTCAGACATGCGATATAAAATAATAAATTCTTACGGTTTCTCAAATATTAAATTAGCCAATGATAATTATTTTGTAAAAAAAAATATTTAAATAAAATAAATAACAGCAAACACAGCCCTAATTCAGCTAACATGAAAGTGTAAACGTCTGAGATTTTAGTCATAACACCTTGAGATCTAACGTGTTCGCTTTTCCTGGCTGCATCTGCAGTCGAACACACTATACGACGGCCAAATGTATCCATTGATGTCCTCATGCCTGCCAGATTATATCGATAGTGCACCATTACAGGTCTTTGAACGTTGCACCACGCAAGGCAAACTCATTAAATAATTGTTTTAAGGCGATGCACTACGTAGTAATTTAAAATCATTTGTTTTTGGTCGCCTAGAAATGTTTTAGATGCTTTAAATAAATACTGCGAGTAGAATACATCTTGGCCTTTGAAATAATCGAGTATTTTTTAGATAAGTCTTTTTATAAGCCCAGAAAAAAATAATGTATAAGGCCTATGAAAACTGCTTTAAAGTTCAAAATCTCGTACTTACGAACCCATTTTCGGTTATGGTTTTATTGTATAATGTGGCAAATTAAGTTATCTATAAAATGATCGAAAAACATTTAAATATTTGTGCCTGAACATACACCAAATAAAATAAAAGGCACTTTTTGGCGATGTTTTTTTCTTGCATAAATCAAAACAGGTGGATGGTGTGAAGCGGGAATTTGAGCCTTATCGCCATCTACGTAAGGTGTGTTATTGATAGCGGCTCGATTCAAAATATTACACGACGTAGTGCATCGCCTTAATATGAATACAAACTGCTATAGGCCACCTTTGGTCTGGAGCCACAAAAAACCTCAAAAACGTGCAGAAACTACCTACCGGTATTTCAATGAAAGATTCTCCGAGGAACTAGCGTCATTGATCCCTTACCGGTGCATAGTCGAGAAACACGCCAAACACGCGCCCAACATTTTTAGACTGTTGACACATGAGAACGGGTCGTTTTCTTTGTCACTTGGGAAAGGTGGGGGATGTATTTATATAGATAAGTAGAATACCGGTCGGTGGCTGAGTTGATATCGCGTTTGGGTCCCACCCAGGCGTAGTGTGTTCAATTCCTCGGCTGGCTAAGTCCTCCATCACAACACAAGCAACATTTTCCGGTTACTGTGGTGGTAGTAGGAGATTTTCAAATATTGTCAAATTATTCGCAGCCCGGGAATGTTTGTCTTTCTTTTTTAAAAAAGGTAAATAATAGTAAATTATCAAAGCTAAACTCTGGTAAAATTATTCGTATTCCTGTTATCAACGGGATTGCAGACCTTCAACGAATAATTGACAGGTTTCATAATAAACTTCTATTACTTTAGAAGAGAAGAACTATTCATTTAGAAGGCAACTGCATATGTATATAAAAAAAATTATGTATCTTTGTTTGTGACCTATAACTCAAAAACTACTGGACCGATTTTGCTGAAAATTTTAGGGTTTGTTCTTATTAGTGCCAGGAGTGTTTAGAGAGTAGTTTGAATTGTATTTGAAGTCGGGGACGCCCAATTAAGACACTCTTATTTCTGCACTGGAATAAGAAGTGAAATCGAATTAAAATCGATATCATGTAGATTTTCTAATGTAACATTGTGTGTACAGTGGTGAATGTAGAAACAGTCGGGGACGCTAGAGGAAGACTTAACTCTTATTTGTAAACTGGAATTAGATATGGATTAGAATTAATGTAGTTTTTTAAAAGTGAATATGTGGATTTCAATATTACAAGTGAATCGTTGAAAATATATGAATCAAATAACTGTATGTGGTATAATGAGGTGTAAGTAGAATGTGTGATGTGGAAGGGAATGGTTGAAGAATTCGAAGACGTCCGAGGAAGACATGGCATGATCAAGTGAAACAAATAATTATAATGCCTGATAACCTCAAAACTTTACCCATAAATCAACGAACACCGGGTGCAAGCCAGCTCTCCTGTGTGTAAAGCCCGGGTAACGCCGGGGACTTCATCTAGTGATATTATAAATATGCATATTTCTATTGACACAGGATGTTTATATTTGAATTGTCGACATCCTCTTGTTGTTTGTATTGTCTCTAACACAAGATGATATATGTAGTAAAATTTGTTGGTTTATTCGTGGACTGTGGTCTGTTGTCAAATACTTTGACAATTGATACAATAGAAGCACCTTTGACAGGTAAGGACACAATAAGGGATGATGGATGTCTTCCATTATTGAACACTAAAATAACTTGTGAAAGGGTAAAATTTTAAAAATATACAGACATTCAAATGCGTTCTCTCGCTTCAGTCACGCATTATACAGGGTTTTCCAATATGAGGTGTTATTTTGATATTTTTCCTGTAAAAGGTAAATGATTTTGTTGCTTCTGTGGCACGTAGCGCCGTCTTGTTGAAAGTAAACGTTGTCCAGATCAATACCATTCAATTCCGGTCATAAAAAATCATTAACCATCTCTCGATAGCGCAATCCATTCACCGTAACTGTTGCTCCATAAAGTAAGGTCCAATGACTCCGCCGGACCATAAACCGAACCAAACAGTCACACGTTGAGGATAGAGAGGCTTTTCAACATTAATTCTTGGGTTTTCCGAGCCCTGGATGCGACAATTTTGCTTGTTGACGAAGCCATCGAGGTGGAAATGGGCCTCATCACTCAAGATGATTTGCATTTGATTCACTCAAGTGAATTTTAATAATTTCAATGCGTTGTTGAAGCATGTATCGTTCCATTTTTATTAATGGCGTACTTTCTACTTGTCAAATGTTAAAAAATGAGAGCTTCAAAAGTAACATCTACCGAAATAGCGGGCTATTCAAAATAAAACCTCTTATTGGAAAATCCTGTATTTGTCTAAACCCAAACATTGACATTTTTTCGGACTCACTGCCCAAATTCAAACGTGGCATCATGTCAATAATATAAACTGTTCAGTGTCCATACATATATACACACACACACTCTCTCACACACACACATACACAAACACACCAATACCATTCAATTCCGGTCATAAAAAATCATTAATCATCTCTCGATAGCGCAATCCATTCACCGTAACTGTTGCTCCATAAAGTAAGGTCCAATGACTCCGCCGGACCATAAACCGCACCAAACAGTCACAGGTTGAGGTTGATTGTTCAACAATAACTCTTGGGTTTTCCGAGCCCCAGATGCGACAATTTTGCTTGTTGACGAAGCCACCGAGGTGGAAATGGGCCTCATCACTCAAGATGATTTTTCGACGGAATTCTGATGGATCATTTTCACGCATTTCAAGGACCCAATCAGCAAAGACACGACGTTGTTGATGATCGGTCGCCTTGAGTTCTTGTGTTAACTGAACTTTATAAGCCTTAAGACACAAATATTTATGCAAAGTACGGTGTAATGACGTTTGTGGAATGCCTAATTCCAAAGGACGACGAGGAATGGACAAACCTGGGTTTTCTTCAACACTTTCGTCTAGAGCACCAATATTCTCGGCTGTTCTTGAGCGACGTGCACGGGTTTTATTCTTCACATCACTTGTCCCAACAGCTCGAAATTTTCCACCAATTTCTGTATTGCGGTCCGACAAAGTGCTTCACGACGACCCAAAAATGTTCGAGTTTTACGAACCGTCTCTGCCAAATTTTCACCATTTTTATAGTGAATTTTAATAATTTCAAAGCGTTATTGAAGCAAGTATCGTTCCATTTTTATTAATGGCGTAGTTTTTACTTGTCAAATGTCAAAAAATGACAGCTTCAAAAGTAACATCTACCGAAGTAGCGGGCTATTCAAAATAACACCTCTTATTGGAAAACCCTTTATTTTGTCTGAGGATTCAAAGAATGGAAAATACGACATTATTGACGAATGCCAAACAATCCACACACAACTTGCCTCATTCACGTTCATACATCGTCTAATAATTATGTTATTCTGATTCTTAACATTGCTGGACTCAAGTATCTGGTTCAATTGATCGTGCCATGTCTTCTTCGGGCGTCCCCGACTTCTGCTACCATTCGCATTTGCATCGTATATTCTCCTTACACTCCTTTCTTCGCTCATTTGCTCTACATGCCCAAACCATCGAAGCGTCCCTTTCTTGATCTTACTCATTAGGCTTCTTCTATGTCTTCTATGCCCAAACCATCTAAGCGTTCCTTCTAAGCTAACTCATTACGCTTACGTCAGCTTTGCACTATTTGTGAATCTTCATTCATGGTTTTATGCACGTACGCCTCAGGAATCTCATTTCTACAGCATTCAGTCCACTTTTATCGTTCCTCGGCCAGTTCCATGTCTCACTGCAATACATCAGCATAGATTCCAGCACTCCATTGTGGACTGTTAGCTTCGTTTCTTCGGACATTTTTTTTGTTAGCGCCAACCGCGTTCAGTTCTCCATTAATGGAGTTACCTGCATTTACACTTCTTTCAATATCTCTGTCAGCCTTTCTATCTCTCATAAACATACTTCCCAAATATAAAAACTCATCCATCTGTTGCAAGTATTCATTATTCCCAACTATTCTATTGCAAACTGTTTTAGCATTCTCTCTTTCAAACACCATAATTGTACGAAGATTTTCAGGAAACAACGCACCGCCAAACTGAAAATCTTCGTACAAAACATTTAATTTTTCTCGGTTATATTAAGGCTCCGTAGTAAGCGTTCAAAGATGGTTTGAAAGAGAGATAGGTATATAAATACAAATGTTAGAGGGAGCGCGCTAGTATAAAAAACAATAATAATTAAGCAACAATGGTAAAAATGTTTAATGAAACACGACTAGTTTGAAATAGAGTAAAAATCTCTAGATAAATATATAAGTCACATTTAAAGATACTCTGTGATTTTTTCATGCCTATAACATATTAAATAACAGAACAAAACGTGTTTTTATTAATTTTCTGAGCTTACATTGCGATTTTTTTCCATCGAGGGAATTTCATATAATTAACGTTTCAGCATAACAATTGTGTAGATATTATGTAAAGAGTTGTGAAAACCTAAAGAGTTGGAGAGAAACTTGTTTTAAATCTGTAGAAATTGGGAAATAATACAAGGTAACCCAATTGATATTCATCTTCTGTGGCTACCCCAAAACGTCCCCAAATAGCAAGTTCTAGTTTAAAAATAATATGCCCTCACGTGTGTCATAGTGTAACATAAACTTACCCTCTTTTTCTTCACACGTCTCTCTGTCAAAACAGATCATTACGAAACATCGTTAAATTCATCCCACGCAGAAAAAAATTGTCAGTTCCATACATCAATCAGTATGTCATAATAATGGTGTAAGAAGTTAAATCGCTTTACCTAATATTTGGTTTTAAATAATACATATGTTGATTTGAATTTAAATAATACATATGTTGACCATTTATGAAGTGGGGAGGGATAGAAGATGGAAAAGAGCAAGGTTGGGAAATGCCGAACTATTTAGATCTGGTCACCAAACACGGTTAAGGCGAAGCTTAATGCTAAATTACTATTTTGATTAATCTTTATAACGAATTGGTGTACATTATGAATACCAAAAAATATGCTTTAGATAAATTGAAGGTTTTCCTATCGTTTCGCCTGAGTAGAATACAAATAAAATAATAAATTACTCAATAAAAAATATAAATGTAAATTGCTAAAAAAATTTTTTTTCAATAAAAATGTATGAACGCGTAAAGGAAACAACTTAAAAAATACAGTATTATAGCTAAGATTATCTGTGACAGTTTCACTTGATTAACTTTTTTGCTTTCTTATAAAATTATTTACAAATTAATAAAAACCAGTTTTGTGCTTGAAATCGAACGTTTCTAGACTACGTTTGTCAAGCGATGTTAATGCCTATTACCTACGATATAAGGTATACCAAGAATATACACATTTTTGGCTTGTAGCTTCCTCTTAACATCGGATATTATTTGAGATTTCAGAGCTTAAATATTTTTGTTGGAATAGAACACAGGGAAAAACCAGAGTGCAGGAAGAGACGTGACCGTCTACCTTTCTGTGATGTGTCAAATAAATTAATCTGACAGTATACAGGCGTCTCGCAACGTAATATCACAATTTAGTCCTTGAAAATGAATTCAGCTTACGAATTACTAGTACTTTTTAAAACGGCATAAAAAAACAAATCCTAAATCAGGTAAGCAAAAGTTCCGACTTGTTTCTAAAATTGAATATTTTGTTAACACTTTTAGTTAGACACTTTTAAAAATGTGTTATAATTTACACACCTCACTAATTTTTATGCCACACGGTTCGTTTAAAAACGAACATTCAGATCTTGCACAGAAAAGTCATACAATGGACTGCGATACAAACTTACTTGGTTATTTAAATGCGGCTTTTCGACGGTCAATGTACGACGCTCGTAGTCTATTCAAAGCATTCTATAACCGTCCTGGTGCCAAAAATATGGTCACGTGGTTCACTTTCAGCTCGTCGAAATGATACCCAGATTTCACGTTAGGGCAAGTCTATGAATTTGGATGTCAATGATTTTGATAATTTTTTGTTTATTATGCCGTGTTGTGCATCTTTCTTCTTTAGCCAAAGTTTCGGAACGCATACAGTATCCAAAATCAGGGCAGATGAATGGAGAAAACTTTCTGATATAAAATATTGCTTATTTATTAAAAAATATTCGTTTCCTGTTAAAAACGGGACTGTAAGCCTGCGACGAATGAATTGAGAGGTTTCCTAGCAAACTGTCAATAATACATCATAAAAACTGATATTGTAACATTTCGTCATTATATTTATCAGGAAAAGGACACTTGCATGAACACGTGTTCCGATATACTCTGAATAGACTAATGTGTTATTACGAAATGACTTATATTCACGTTTTTAACAGGATTTCAATAAATCAGCCATACTCATATTTTCATTATTATAGGGTAGATCAATTTAACAGAACTTTCTGTTAAAAATTGTAATTTTCAAAACTGTGTTTTTAATATTTATTTATTTAAACGCCATAAAATGGCTTTTAAAATAGAGTGATTACAAAACAAAAAGAGACTTGTTGAACTGTATAATCTAGCAAAATATTATTAAAAATAAATTCAAACACAAAATAAAAAAAATGGATTAAAGAACAAAAAAGACAATATTTCCAAAATTCTATAACATAAGAGAATAAAACATATACACGCAACACAAAAAAATGTATAAGGCAAGCGGCACGCACAAGCACATAGATCATTGTAAGTGCCGATTTCCATTCCCTTCTAATGTTTTTATTTTAGTGTGAGAATTGGATTTTGATTTCTAATCTTTATTTTTGATGTAAATTTATCTTTATTTTAATGTTGTTTTTTGTTTAAATGTATAAATTCGTATATTTTAAAATGGGGGCCTCAGCACGGGTGAACAACCCAGTGAGGCCAACGTTGCTGAATTGAAATGTGAAGTACTGTAGAGTAATGTATCAATAAATTATTAATAGAGTAATTAGTAGTGAGTTTATTGTTACCTTCAAAATTAATTCTACTTGGAATAGCTGAGCAAGTATCGCAATTTGGGTTTAGCAAACTATCCCGTGATTTAACACGCGTCTGTGCTAGTATTCCACAAAATCGATTAACAAAGAGCTTGCCTTAATTTCGTCACCCTAAATTCCTTTCCACAAATGAAATAATAACCCACAACAATCATTTCTAGCCCATATCATTCTGTGACTCATTTCGCGGGTTTTTCCGAAAAAAATAATACATCAATCATGATAAAAAAAATACCTACTGGAATTCGTAGTTAATTAATTAAAAAGTTACCCCTAAATATAAATAATACACAACATACCGACATAATCAAAAAACTTTTAAATACGATTTTACCTTTATTGGTGAAAGTTCAATATTTGTAGCAAGTGGATTTGGGAAGTATGTTTATTATGAGAGATGGAAAAGCTGACAGAGATTTTGAAAGAAGGGTAAATGCAGGTAACTCCATTAATAGACGACTGAACGCGTTTGGAGGTAGCAAAAAAAAGAATGGAGTTCTGGAACCTACCCTGATGTATGGCAGTGAGGCTGGAACTGATAAAAGAAGGATGAAAGTTAACTGCATGCTGTATAAATGAGATCCCTAAGGCGTAAGTGTGTAAAATCATGAATGATCGTGTGAGAATAAGCGTGATGAGTTAGCTTAAAAGGAACGCTTAGATGGTTTGGGTATAGAGAAAATAAACGAAGAAAGGAGTTGAAACAGAATATAATATGACGCGAATGTGAATGGCATAAGAAGTCAGGGACCCCCGAAGAAGACATGGCACGATCAATCGAACAAGATAGTTAAGTCGGGCAATGTTAAAAGTCAGAATAACATAATTATGTGACGATGTATAAACGTGAATGAGGCAAGAAGTGTGTCAAGACCGAGTTGTTTGGCGTTCGTTAACAGGTCAGGGTTCAGGCCTCTGGCCTATTGACCATTATATTTTTTAAAGATGTTGTCAGAACGTCGGAATATTTTATGTATTTCCGCTTCTTAATAAAGTCCAAATAAATGGGATATTTTGGAACGTATCCGAAAACTGAGGTGATAAAATTTTCACTTCAATTTTGTTGTAGTTTCATGTGAAAATGATTCACAAAATGTCATAACTTTTTCTCAAACTGCGGTTTGCACCTTTGGTTATATAGAGGTATACATTTTAATTATTCTGTGATTAACTTCTAGATATGAATATAAAGCTTGGTGTTTTCTCTTTCTAAGAACCTTTAGTTCGTATCAACGGCGGTAAGGGAGATAACGATTTTTATGAGACCAACAAATTGACACTAGCTTTTTGTTCCCAAAATCAAACACACTGTTCAACATTACGGAGTTAAGGATTATTTCATAGTGGAATCTATTAAGGCGAAGCTTAATGCTAAATCACTATTTTGATTAATCTTTATAAGGAATTGGTGTACATTATGAAAAATAAATATAAATATTCTTTAGATAAATTGAAGGTTTTCCTATCGTTTCGCTTGAGTAGAATACGAATAAAATAAAAAAAAATTACTCAGTAAAAAATATAAATTTAAACTATTAAAAAATATTTTTTTTCAATTTAAATGTATGAACGCGTAAAGGAAACAACTTGTAAAAAATACAGTATTATAGATAAGATTATCTGTGACAGTTTCACTTAATTAACTTTTTTGCTTTCTTATAGAATTATTTACAAAATAAATAAAAACCAGTTTTGTGCTTGAAATCGAACGTTTCTAGACTCCGTTTGTCAAGTGATTTTAATGCCTATTACCTACAATATAAGGTATTCCAAGAATATACACCTTTTTGGCTTGTAGCTTCCTCTTAATCCATTAAAATAGAGTAAACAACAAGCAGAGAATCTATCTCACCTTTTCCTACTGAAAGTACATTTCCTTCACAAAAAAATGTTGCCAATGTAACCGATCTGGAGAAATTTACAAGTACACATAAATTATATATAGGTACACTTAAATTATAAAGAAGTACACATAAATTATTTATCCATTTAAAACCACGCCGAAACAATACATTTGCGTGTTTTATTAATAAAGCCCATTGTTAATACTTAAGAAAATAACCCTCTGTTTTATTAATATTCCAAACGGACCATTGGAATAATATTGGCGCAGCTAATCGAAAATCAATAAGGACATTGGTAATAAAAATAAAAGAAATTTCATTTTAAGGGTAAATCCGACGGTCGTTATAATCTACTAGGTGTTCTTAGATGGGGTAAATTAAATTATTTTTATTGCTTTACAATATTAAGACAAATTATTTGTTTGCGCCCGTACGAATGCAATATGAATATGAATCATAGACTAGTATAATACATCATGATATGTATACATAGTTTTGTCCGTATAAAAACAGCACTAAATGGCTAATGAGAACAGATCAGTTACAAAACAAATGTAGTATCCTAATCGCTAATTAATAACACTTTCAATAATACAGGGTTTTCCAATAAGAGGTGTTATTTTGATATTCAATCGTAAAAGATCAATGGTTTCGTTGCTTGTGTGGCACGTAGCGCCGTCTTGTTGAAAGTAAACGTTGTCCAGATCAATACCATCCAATTCCAGCAATAAAAAATCATTAATCATCTCTCGATAGCGCAATCCATTCACCGTAACTGTTGCTGCAGCCTCATTTTCTAAAAAGTAAGGTCCAATGACTCCGCCGGACCATAAACCGCACCAAACAGTCACACGTTGAGGATAGAGAGGCTTATCAACAATAACTCTTGGGTTTTCCGAGCTCCAGATGCGACAATTTTGCTTGTTGACGAAGCCACCGAGGTGGAAATGGGCCTCATTACTCAAGATGATTTGCGTTTGATTCACTCAAGTTACTTTTAATAATTTCAATGCGTTGTTGAAGTGTGTATCGTTTTATAATCAATTCAAATGTTAAAAAATGACAGCTTCAAAAGTAACATCTGCCGAAATAGCCGGCTATTCAAAATAAAACCTCTTATTGGAAAATCCTGTATTTGTCTAAACCCAAACATTGACATTTTTTCGGACTCACTGCCCAAATTCAAACGTGGCATCATGTCAATAATATAAACTGTTCAGTGTCCATACATATATACACACACACTCTCTCTCAGACACACACATACATAAACACACACAAATACACATCGCACGTCACCTGGTAATTAAGGAATATACGTACATACAACATACAATACTTCACAAGGATAGATATCACAGGTAAACCACATGAAATATTTAATATCTTTAAACTGTTTTATCGCTGTAACTCGTGTACCGTTTATTTCTAAAAAATCAAATAAATAAATATACAAGAAATTGAAGACCTTATGAAATAGAATTTGCATTGCTTATATGTTTTATATTTTCATTTTATATTATTTTATTCCTTTTTGTATAACCAAATCGTTGAATTTTTAACCACGTGTCTAAAAATGTACCGTTTTTCTTCTTATTTTACACAGTACACGCTTTAATAATTCTTCTTTATCAATATTTATCTAAATTTAACGTTTCCTAAATCTGTCAATTACATGGTAATGAAATATTTTTACTGTACATTCCTCACACCTACCTGAGAATAGGTCACACCTAGTGAGGTAGGTAATGTAAAACTTTACAGAAACACAAAGTAGTGTTGTGAGAACATATGAAGCGAAAGTGAACAGTGGAAGCAGTCGGGGACGATCGATACAGACATGGTGCGATCAAGTGAAATAATTACATACTTGAGTCGTGTCATCTCAAGAGACAGAATAACGTTGAGGCCATTTATGAATGTGAATCAAGCAAAGAGTGCTTGTCTAGACGGAGTTATGAGGCTATTAATCCTCTCAAGTTTGTTAGTTAATTTTTTATAGCACCTACCGCACAAGAGTCCCAACTGCTCCCAATTGTTTGGAGCAAATGAGACTATGGTATCCCCAATTGTGGCATACCGTGGAGCTTATGATATTGGAGAGGGGGAATGAATTGCAGAAGAGGAAGGTTGGAAATTACCTGGATATTCAGATCCGGTCACCAAAGTATCTACCAATCTTTAGTTCGCCTTTATCAAAATTTAAAATATTTGCTAACCATATAAAGTGCCTTTGAGGTGACATTTGCGACAAAAATTTCGCTGTAAAAAATGGACAAATATATTTTTTAATACAATCTCACGTGTTTCTAAGTAGATTCAAGTTAGTAAAAATATAAACAACTTTTAAAGGGTGGACTGAAAACTCATCAAACTGACAATTCAACACACCTTTAAGAGGAAGCTACAAGCCAAAAATGTGTATATTCTTGGTATACCTTATATTGTAGGTAATAGGCATTCAAATCGGTTGACAAACGGAGTCAAGCACAAAACCTTTATTTTGTAAATTTATTTTGTAAATAATTTAAATCTAAAGAAAGCAAAAAAGTTAATCAAGTGAAACTGTCATAGATAATCTTAGCTATGATACCGTATTTATAAAAGTTGTTTCCTTTATGCGTTCATACATCTCTATTGAAAAAACTTTTTTTTAGTAATTGACATTTATATTTTTTATTGAGTAATTTATTATTTTATTTGTATTCTACTCAAGCGAAACGATAGGAAAATCTTCAATTTATCTAAAGCATATTTTTGGTAATCATAATGTACACCTATTCGTTATAAAGATGAATCAAAATAGTGATTTAGCATTAAGCTTCGCCTTAAAAAGTGATATAAAGTGATGAAACAAAACTATGTTAAATATGTTACATGCACGGAGAAAAAGGGTAGTGCTGATTTATTAAAATCATGTTAAAAACGTGATGGCAGGCCACTTCCTGATAAAATTTTAGTAATTTGATAAAATATGGGGACATGTGTTCATGCACCTGCATTTGTTCTGATAATATATAATATCGAAATGCTGCTACAACGTGATCGCATGAATACAATCCTTTTTACTAAGGGATTAACAGGAAACCTATCAATTCATTCGTTAAGGGCCTGCATTCCCGTTTTTAACAATAATACGAATATTATCCCTAAGTTTTCTCCGTTTAGGTTAGGTTTATAGGTTAGTGTTGTTTTGTAATTACTTTTTATATCACTTTTTAAATGTGTATTTAATTAACAAATATCACTTTTTAAATGTGTATTTAATTAACAAATATAACTTTTTTAAATGTGTATTTAATTAACAAATATCACTTTTTAAATGTGTGTTTAATTAACAAATATCACTTTTTAAATGAGTATTTAATTAACAAATATCACTTTTTAAATGTGTATTTAATTAACAAATATCACTTTTTAAATGTGTATTTAATTAACAAATATCACTTTTTAAATGTGTATTTAATTAACAAATATCGCTTTTTAAATGTGTATTTAATTAACAAATATCACTTTTTAAATGTGTGTTTAATTAACAAATATCACTTTTTTAAATGTGTATTTAATTAACAAATATCCCTTTTTAAATGTGTATTTAATTAACGTCGTGTTGAGTTTGTCATTCTTAAAGAATGTCGCGTGCTTTTTTTTAAGACCGGACCCAGGTGGTTCGTTTGGGTACGTATTCAATATAACATAAGGCATATTCCGTGGCGACAGACAATACTGGCCTGATCAAGCGGAACAGATTTAACAAACATGCCATTGTTGTCAGGCCTCGTTGATCCAAGTTCTTTACGTAATAAAATTCTAAATAGAATTTTATCTTTTTTTACACTAACCCCACACTCATCATTTGCGATGCTGTGTGGAGTGTCTTTTTTAAGCAAGGGAAGGAATAGAAGTAACTAAAGTAAAACTGTCACAGATAATCTTAGTTATAATACTGTAATTTTTTAAAGTTGTTTCCTTTACGCGTTCATACATTTCTTTTGAAAAAAAATATTTTTTTTTTGTTTACAATTATATTTTTTATTGAGTAATTTATTTTTTTACTTGTATTCTACTCAAGCGAAACGATAGGAAAACCTTCAATTTATCTAAAACATATTTTTTGGTATTCATAATGCACACCAATTCGTTATAAAGATTAATCAAAATAGTGATTCAGCATTAATTAATGCCAATCTAAGAAACAAATAAGTTGTGTCTGGCAGTAATTGTTGAAACAAAGTGTAATTTCCGTAATATGTGCTTAAGAGTTCAGCAAAAATGATTACCATATTTTCATACGCTTATTTTGATGTAATATTAATATTAAATACATTATATCCCCCTAAATCAAAAGAAATCTACGTAATCTTTCGCTCAAAATAAAAGCAAGATAACGTAAATAAATACGCATTTAACTTACCCTATCATTGTTTTACTGGGGTTACAAATTCACTGCACAAAAACTCACACCACAATAACATAATTAAGGAACTGTGTTTTTCCTTTGGCGCCGAAACAGCTGTCGCTTCCACTAGGTATGCACTACACGCACGTAAACACGTAAAATGAAAACAAACGAACACACATCTAAACACAATAGTTAAAACATGCCGCATTTAATCGTAAAGCGCATTAAAAAATCACAGAGGGGATTTTATTATCAAATAACAGCGACTTTTAATGGATATATTCAATTAATTGCTTCATTTTAATGACATGTCACTATTTTAATTCATTGTATTTAATATTTAAACGCGTTCCGTATTAGATGTCATATTTACGACACCCTTCCTTACCGAGGGTTGGAAAGAAACTGAATTTGGGGAAAAACATATTGTGGTTCACCGGGAATTCTCAGGCGTTTACTCGTAGTACTAAAATAACCTTGAATAATACTTTAATGCGAGACATCTATGATCGCGTAGACTAATGATTTTAGGTTCGAATCTGTGATAATAAAGTTTCTTGTTTAGTCGCATGAGTCCTATCTCTGTTTGATTGTTATAAGCTTTGAATTTTCAATGTCGGTAAAACAGTTTTCTGGTTTCAGATTCCGGGAATTCTCAGGCGTATGTTAATTGAATTCGAGACATCTATAATCGCGTAGACTAATGATTTTTAGTTCGAAACTGTAATAATAAATAAAATTGCTAAAGTTCAGTTCTCTGTTTGATTGTGATAAGCTTTGAATTGTCAATATCGGTAAAGGGGTTATCTGGTTTTCACTAAGGATTTGGGATTTTTCAATGTCAATAATAATACCTCCAACTTTTGACATTTCCCATGCATTCTGATCCACGGACCTAAAAAGGCTTTTAAGAGGAACTTACAAGCCAAAAATGTGTTTATTCTTGGTATACCTTATATTGTAGGTAATAGACATTAAAATCGCTTGACAAACGGAGTCCAGAAACGATCGATTTCAAGCACAAAACTGGTTTTAATTTATTTTGTAAATAATTTTACAAGAAAGCAAAAAAGTCAATCATGTGAAACTGTCACAGATAATATTAGCTATGGTACTGTATTTTTTTAAAGTTGTTTTCTTTACGCGTTCATACATTTCTATTGGAAATTATTATTTATTTTTGAAGTTTACATTTATATTTTTTATTGAGTAACTTATTATTTTATTTGTATTCCACTCAAGCGAAACGATGGGAAAACCTTCAATTTATCTAAAGCATATTTTTTGGTATTCAAAATGTACACCAATTCGTTATAAAGATTAATCAAAATAGTGATTTAGCATTAAGCTTCGCCTTAAGGTCCGTGTCAATCCATAAATGAACCTGTGTCAGTCCATGTTCCTTGTTGAATTTATGTAGTACTTGTGCCTGTAGTAGGCCCATTTATAATAACCGTCAATACAAACCTAATAGCCGTCATAATACCAAATAGATTGATAATTCACATGCAAACATTGTCATCGACAACGAGTCTTATCTGCCGAATTCAGGCTACATATATTTAAAAGCCGTAAGGACAAAAATGTAGATTGCCTAAAATATACAGGTTGCCCGGGGGTACCTAAAGTGCACAAACTTCGGGAACTGATTCTAACGAAAATTACAACGTTTTAAGGTTAAACGCAACGCTCGTTGTATTCTTCGTGTTCACAGATGGCGTTAATTAATTAATTTGGTTTAAATACGCTTTTGCAAGGTATTGCTTTACAATATAAGAGGGCGCCTTCCGTGTAAAGAATTTAGATTTGGGTAACACCCACAAAAAAACAATATTTAGTTTTAAAAGAATCCGACAGAGGTGTCACTATCTGAATTCGTATTAGGAATAGTTTTGGGGATAATAATTTAAATGACGGAATTAAATTACCGACATCTATTGCCATTTTAGAAAAACAAACCCATTTTTAGTTAGCACCGAGCAAATTAGAACGAATGTTGAAATGAAGATGGTTCTCAAAATATGGGTTTATTACGGATTTAATGATTTAAATTTTTTTTTTAAATTTCACAAAAAAGTAATTTGGTTACGTATAAAAAATTACTTTACTTTACTAAAATACTAGTACTTTACTAGTAGAAGTAAAAAAGAAATGGAAATTTTTCGAATTTCCAAATTTTTTCCACAAAAATTTATTTTCCGTAGAAGAAATTATTTTTTTTCTTTACAAAAAAATAAACTTTTTTACCCGAAAACTATCTTAAAACGTTGAAATTCCAAAAAAGTTTTTTTCTTTTTTACTTGTACTATCAAGTAAAATCGCCTCCCGAAGTTTATGCACTTTACCCCCAACATCTTGTATAATATGAGTAATATAATTTTTTTTTTTTAAAGAAAGACAAACATTCCCGTGTTACGAATAACCCGACAATGTTTGAAAATCCCCTACTACCACCACAGAAAGCCGAAAATGTTGCTTGTGTTGTGATGGAGGACTTAGCCAGCCGAGGAATTGAACACGCGACGCTCGGGTGAGACTCAAGCGCTATGCCCACTCAACCACTGACCGGTCACATGTGTATAAAATTTATACACATGTAATGTCTACTTCTGTACATTTATATAAATTATATACACGCTTACATTTTTATGCTCATCAAATTTATTATATTATAAAAATAGATAGAAAGACCCTTAGTGCCTCCTAAGGACTTACAAATCAGAAGACCTTTTTGTAATTATTTATTTATTCATTTAAACAATTCAATAATTATAAAGAGTAATAAAACATGTATGCATCATAAAATTATTTTCTAAAATGTGAAAGGGGCTTTATTTATTTACATTTTTATGAAATTACTACTTTTAATAGTTTAAGCTTTCAGTGAACTTTCAATTTTATTTTTAACATCTCTAAATATTATATGTTTAAATTGTCAAATATAATTTAATCACAAAAACAAGATTCACTCAAAATGAAGGATTGGTGGTTCCGAAATGTTCCCATAAATACAGTGAACGAACCCTAAACTATAAACTTATTACCCTAAACATGCTTCGAGCGAAATGCGGATCTGGAAATCTTATCGTCAATCTGAGCAAAGAGTTGGCCTAACGTCAAAAAAACTGTTGGAGTGTGACATGTGTTGCGTCAAATTTACAGTCATGGCGACTAACGCGCATTTCTCCCACTCCCTTGACACTAACACATTTTTCTTGTTGAACAATTTTTGGGACATCGGGGGTATGTTAACAGCCGTCAAAAGTTCGGACAGTTCAGCAAGTCCAATTCCTGCAGGATTCATCCCCGATACTGCTGCTACATTGACGTCCATGGTATGTTTAGGTTTTGGGTCGCATGTGTTGACTGTAAATTTGGCGCGACACATGTTACATTCAAACAGTATTTTGAACATAAGGCCAAATCTTTTCTCAGATATGATAATAAGATTTCCAAATCCGCATCCAAAAGGAGGATGGTCCGATATGGATTTCAATTGTAATATAATAATAATAATAACATAACATTTATATAGCGCAGTTTTGTGTTGTTTCACTTCAAGTGCGCTTAACTATAATAAACTTAAAATAAAATTTCCTATTGTGTTCGTTTAAAAAAAAATTAATTACATAATATGAAATAAAGAATAAACGGTTTACACAAAAGCAGAGAATAAAATTTAACAATAACAGTGCTATTTTAGTAGAGGACAACAATAAAAGACAGTGACAGTGCACGAAAAATAAGAACTTTAAAATTAAAATATTATATAAAACAGGAAAACATTAAAATATTATATAATAGGTGGACATTAAACATAAAAGTACAATAAGGAGGAAACCGAAACCAAACAATTACCGGAAAACTTCAAAACCTGGCTTTTTATAGTATATTAAAAAAGAAGCTTAGATTCATGAGAATATAAATGATTTTAAATTATTAAATATGATTTTTTGAATAATTTTGTTTTTAAAACCCGTTTAAATTCAGCCTAATTTTGTATATTGGTAAGGGCTGGGGGAAGTTTATTCCAAATGAGTGGGCCAGCTACACGAAAAGAGCGATCATAGTAAACAGTTCGATTTGACCGAGAAAGTTCGATTTCTTGTTTACATTCTTGTTTACGTAGACACGTACATCAGATAAACTGTAAAAAAAATAAAGTAATAAATAACAAAATAAATATTTGACAACACAATAATTTCATCGAAAATCTTAAATCTGTTTCACCTTTCTACATTTTCTATATCCTCCTTAAGGTTAAACGCAACGCTCGTTGTATTCTACGTGTTCACAGATGGCGTTAATTAATTAATTTTCTTTAAATACGCTTTTGCAAGGTATCGCTTTACAATATTAAGACAAATCATTTGTTTGCGCCCGTATATACGCAATATGAATATGAATCAATAGTTTTGTTCGTTTAAAGACTTAATTCTTTCGAGAAAGGCACACAATATTTTACCGATTATTCAATCCAATATTGTATTTGTATGCCTTTCTCGATAGAATTGAGTTTTTATATGGACAAAACTATTTATTCATATTCATATTGCGTATATGAGGGCGCAAACAAATAATTTGTCTTAATACTGTAAAGCAATACCTTGCAAAAGCGTATTTAAACAAAATTAATAAATTAACGCCATCTGTGAACACGTAGAATACAACGAGCGTTGCGTTTAACCTTAAGGTTTTAGGTTAAAAAAAACGTTGATTTTTTTGTTAAGGAAAATAAATTTTTTGTATGGGAAAATAAATATTGGAAATTCAAAAAAAAAATGTTATTTTTTTTATTCTACCATCTTGTAGAATCACTTCCCGAAGTTAGCGCAATTTACCCCCGGACACCTGTCAATGCTAGCCGTGTAATAAAATACGTGCCCCTAAGAATAAAGAATAATAAAGGCGATAAACACGAGGTGATTAATTACAGACCGGTGTGCCTTTTATCAACAATTCCTAAAGTTTTTGAAAAAATTCTTCTTAAAAAAGTTATTTTCCGATTAAACCACGTCATTTCTCCTAAGCAACATGGTTTCTCTACTGGAAAATCTACCCTTACTAACTTGTTAACCTATCAAAACTATATATCTGATTCCATGTCTAGAAAATGTCAAGTTGACTCTATTTATACCGATTTTAGCAAGGCGTTCGATAAAGTCAATCATGAGTTATTGCTGAATAAACTCCATAAATTCGGTATAGGTGGTTCACTATATAAGTGGTTTAATAGTTACTTGACCGACAGATTACTGGCTGTTAAAATTGATGGCACATTTTCATACAAATTCACTGCTACGAGTGGTGTTCCCCAGGGATCGCACTTAGGACCAATCCTGTTTTTATTATTTGTCAATGATGTATTGTATATTTTCAATGATGTTCAAGTGTTAATGTTTGCAGACGACCTGAAATTATTCAAAGCAATCAGAAACATTAACGATTGCCATATATTGTCAAATAACTTGTCAAGATTAATTATATGGTGTCGTGATAACCGCTTGCAACTTAACATAAGCAAATGTCAAATTATGAGGTTTCATCGAATAAAGTATCCAATATTTTTTGATTATTCCATTAACAACATGTCGTTAGTATCTGTCTCGGAAATTAATGACTTAGGTATTTGGTTTGACACGAAACTTAACTTTATCAAGCATATTGAAATAATAACCAATAAAGCTTTGAAAATGTTGGGATTTATTTTAAGGGTATCTAGTGATTTCAATAAGGTAAATACTTTAAAAACATTATATATGTCACTAGTAAGGAGTCATGTAGAATACAATTCCACGGTTTGGTCCCCAAATTATGAGGTTCATTCACATGCGATTGAAAGAATCCAAAATAAATTTTTAAGATATGTAAATTTCAAAATGGGCATTCCTAGAGAAAACCTAAATTACGATAACTTACTTTGTTCATTAAATTTAATAAAATTATCTGATCGCAGAATTATTTCCGATTTAACCTGTTTGTATAAAATCATTAATTCAATGTTTGATACCCCTGATTTATTATATGTAATCTCTTTTCATACTCCAAGCAGGTCGGTTTCAAGACAGTACCTACCATATTATTGTAGCAATTCTATGTCAACGTCCCAATATCATACTCCTATGCGACGGATTCAACAGCTAGGAAACAAATATTCAGATGTTGTTGATATATTTAGTACATCAATTTCAATATATAAGCATACCCTATTGAAGTTTTTTTTTTCATCGAGTAGTGGAATATTTGAATAAAGGTATTTAATTTGATTTGACTAACGGGTCATTCCGCCGTTTCGTTCAAATTTGCCTGTTTCCGCGGATTTTTTTTTTTTTGCCTTTTTACTATATATTTTTATAGAAATGGGTTCCCGTACCTATCAGATGTATAAAAGTGAAAAGGGCACCTTTGTGCGACACTTGGATTCGAAGAAAATTGATGGAAGGTAATGAAGGTGTGGATGGTAATGAAAAACTGTTGGATGGTAATTTAAAAATTTGGATGGTAATGAAGTTTGGTAATGAAATATTAATAGATGGTAGTGAACATGTTTAAGGTTCTTAAAATGTCTGTGAATAATGAAATTTGAATAGAAATTGAATAATAAAATAGATTTCAAATCATGCTAAGTATCATTTGACGTGGTGAGCGGATTAGGAAAAAGAAGAAAAACCTATTATAGTGAAAAACTAAATGCTTTATTCAGACTTTTGAACATTGGAGACAAGAAATACATTTTTTCATACGTAATCAGTTCTGCTTACTTATGCTTTTGCAATATCTGTATGAATTGTTAAAAAATAATGGAAAAAAATATCAAAATACAAATTAAGAAAAGGCAGCTGGAACATCAAACCCAACACAACTAAAATTTTCCTATTATACTACTTACCCAGAAATTATAAGGAATAGTCAAATTCTTTATAATTACGTTTTATAAGTAGGTTTGTACACAAGAAATAGAAAATTTTCACATTCCTAAGCAAACATTGTAATATTTGAAAAATAGAAATAATAATTAAAAATAAGAAAAAATCAGAAGTCAATTGAAATGCAGTTTAAAATGAAATCAGAGATACTTAAAACAAACACAACATATGTAACTAATAAGTACAAGATAAAGGTCTTACATCTAAATAGGAACATAATATTTAAGGAACTTGAGATCATTCTTGTGAAAGTTTTTGCTGGAAAACTATTTCAAATCAAAGTTCGGCAAATTTTTGAAAGTGAATTGTCCTCTTTCATTCTCATCTGGATCTTGCAAGCGCTGAAGAATTTGTGATTCCAAAATGAAATCGTCGTCACTAATTGTTGGCCAGACAAATTTTTTGGAATTCCCTTGAGCTTTTTTCAAAAAAATTACTTTGTACTCTAGTGTGTACTCATGTTTTCCAATAATTTTCCCAATGAAATGATGTGTCGTGTTAGTTATTTTATATTGAACCATTATCCAGTCATCTAAGTAGTATTTGAATGGCGCCTCCTTATCCTCTTTGTTGGTTTCCTCGTCAATGTCCATGTGTGGGAGTTCCACAGTTTTGGGGGACTGCTGTTTTGATTCATCGAAATCAGGATATTCTACTCTTAGGGATCGGATGAACTTCTCGAACTCACATTGATCGAAAGGATTGAATTCTTGCGTACTATTTTTATAAAGGGAATAATGCTGATAGTCGAACGGGACGTTTGAGAGTATTTTCACTTTACATTTCTTTTCTATAGTTTTAGCAGGCTCTGGCGTTGAAGCAATAGTATCGTCCAAAAACATGGAGCCGTCGAATTCGCTCAATAGCATATTGTCATCAATATTATTGAAAATAGTAGGCGAGTCAATTTGTAGGCTTAAGTTTTCAATATTCATGTCAACTGTGACATCTACCCGTCTGGCTGTCTACATAGTAAAGTACTCCTGTATGAAGAGAGACTTGTCCTCGGCTGCCACCAAAATGAAAGGACTGAATTTCTTCATGGTATTTCAACCAATAGTTCTCGCTAAAATCAACATGTATGAGAACCTCCGTGTCTGTCAGATTATCTTTCAATTCTCTGATAGCGGAGTACTGCATTACGATGTTTCGTGTGTGTTTTAAGAAAACATCCATGGTGGCATCTAACTTTTCGATTATTTTACGAGGGTTGTCCTCGAGCTTCTTTTTAGTTGTTATGGTTTTCATTTTCTGGATTCCATCCTTTCCCCTGTAGGTTTGTTTTTCTATTGTCCACTCATAGTAGTTAATGTTTGTGCTGTTATTAAATTCTCCGTAATTATATCATTGAATACAAAAATCGATTTTCAAATAAAAATTCGCAGGGTAAATTTTAACAGATTGTTTTTCCATATCAGTAAATAGATAAAACGAAAATATGTATTTCACCAAAACTGAAATTGTCCGACGCTAGAGCGCAAGAAACTGCTTTTATTGATAATATTAACTTTTATGAACCCCCAAACATGGTCCCAGATGCACGTAAAAATAACCCTTACAAATTTATCATTACCCTCCACACCTCTAAATTACCATCCGGCAAAAAATTTTACGAAACGGAAGGTAATGAGACGGAGGGTAATGAGGTTTTGACAATCTTTCCTTAATAACTCGCTCAATAATGATATTACAAATCTTTATGTTTCAATAAAAAATAGTCCGACTAATTATAGTTTATAGGTTCATGATTCGAATTTTTAAAACATGTACTTACTTTAAAAAATGCTGGAAGGTAATGATGCCTGGTCGGTGACAAAGTCGTTTTCGAGCACGGAGATCGCAGATATTTCTTTATTCAGCGACGCACGTCCTCCCCCGTCCAGATATAGCGGTACACTGATTAGTAACGGAGGCGCGGGGTGGGGTACAGCTGACGAACAGTGACAAACACGGTCACAATTTTAATTACCGCTTTGGCGGAAGACGACAGCGATTTTTTCTGGACAAAAACAAAATCTCAATTCTTTCTATGATACAGTAACTTTAAAAATAAATTAAACACCAATAAATATGCAAAATTAGTTGTACATTCAGGTCGATTAATGAATGTAGTGATTTTACTAGTGTACAATGTTCTTATTTATTGATCAATTTACCGGTCCCTCATTTACACGGGGAAGGTAATGAGATTTTAGCATGTTTTTTGTATACCATAAAGTTATTAAGTAACAAATGCCTAATCCGGTAAATACTACTTTTTCCTTTTTTAAATAACTACATTTTCCAATAAAACTTTCTTGAAAAACATTATTTTTCATATGACTTTTTTGCAAGAACATGCGATTTGAACGAAACGGCGGAATGACCCTAACATATAATAATTTTGTCAACTGAAATAGAAAAAAATATTTTGGATTTTTTATATGTTGTGCCTGCATTCTGTGTAGATCAAATCAAGTTGAGTGATATTTTGACTTTATATTTATTTTTCTGCAATTGTTTTAATAGTCGTTTCCTGCACTATTTTCATGTATAATTTCGTAAATATTTTTTATATATATGTATGTAAAAGCCTTAATAGGCGTGAAATAAATAAATAAATAAATAAATAAATAATGATTTTTAGACGGTTTAGGACTATTAAAAAAATTTAGACCGTTCGGCGCTATAAGGCAGGAAAAAAAGCTTTCAAAGTTTGAACCCAAGTCTTGCATTTGTGTCTGTAAAAATGTTGATTTTCATGCGAACGTGATACTTTACGCAGATATTAGAAAATAATTCTAAGAAAGTTTCCAAAATAGCAGTCCGTTCTGCATAAAGTAGCATTTGCGAAAAAATTATCATTCTTACGGGCATATTCGAGGCTTGGGTTTGAACTTTGAAAGACGGTTTCTCGGGCTCTGTGGCGCCGAACGGTTTAAAATTTTGGAATCGTACTGATTATCAACGTGCTTTTTTTTCAAAAAAAAAACATCAAAAATGTCACCGGAGACCATCATTTTATTTGCATTTTTTTCTCCAAATAATGTCGGAAATCGCCGGCTGAAGTAAGTCAAGGATGTTTATATTGTAATGGTATTGTGTATTCTGTATTAGTTGTATTCTTTTAAGTTTACAAGTTTTATTCTTTTTTTTCTTATAAGTTGTATTCTTTAAAAAAAATTGGAATATTGCCTATATGTTCTTCAATCAATCTTTTAATAATGTTAAATATTTTTTGTTTCCTTCATTGTTTGGATACAGTGAAATATGGTTAAATGCTTGTATTGCCTGGTATATGTGGTGTCTTTGTCCAAAGCTTGTGTTTACCGTCGGAGTTTTTATGCTTTTTTGTGCGCTTGTCTAACTGGTCTATTAATTATAGTTTTTGTTTGTTGAAATTTAGTTTTTTGGTCAAAAATGTTTTTTATGTATAATAGCATTGTCAGCACTGACATTATTTCATTTATTAACTGTTGTAATGTCATCCGATTTCAGAGAAATGCGCATGTGTCCGCGTGTGTTCGTGATTGCCACCAAATAGATTGATAATTATTTTTGGTGATAATATGCATTCGCATTGTCGCAATTTGAAAAAAAACGGGGCTTGATTATATGAAAAAAAGAGGTAAAAGCCAAACTACTTTTTTGGAGCTGACGGCGGCTGACGGCATCAACTTAGAGCTAAATTAAGCTCCAAAGGAGTCGAGTTGGCAACACTGCTAATATTGCGCTGCGATTAGAATGCATGAGAAATGTCCAGGATTGCCGATGCATAAATTCTAAATTACCCACGATAGATGTTAAAAATCTCCAAACTGCGGAGAAATAAGTTTCATATGTAATTGTACCTCCAAAATTAAACAAAATTCTATTAAAATTAGCAATTATTTTTTTATTATCTAGTAATTTTCGGATTTTCTCTCCGACTATAAAAATAGAAATTTGTTGGAAAATTAACGAAAGTATAGTACATTGTTATTATTGTGAATATTTTTTCGCTGTGGTAGGATTATCAAGAAATGTCCAGAATTCACTCATTTTCCATACAAAAGATTCTCCTCAGAAAATACCCAATTATTGAAAAATCTTAGAAATTCCCTGTGAATTGGGGAATTCTTCACGGATTGGCAACCCTGGAAATGTCAGAAGTTCTAGGTATTTTCTAGGGTGGTTTGAACTGCAGCTGATTGCGGTTCCGGTTACCGAAGAGCGATTTGGAACCGGTTCTCGATGGCAGGATAGTTAGATGTTATTCTGATATTGGCGTTTAGGTTTTGGAAAATTTTAACCGAGGAAATAGGGCTTGAAAATCTCTGGATCCTGTTCCCCATTATTATTTCAATATAGGGTAAGGAATACAATAAGGAACATGGGAGAAAAATATTATTACTTATATTATTTTATATATTTATAATACTTTATTTCTGACGATATTGAAATTTCGTTCAGGTGACTTATCTAGGATATTATCATGGGAAAATCAATAACCAACCACCGAAATTATGATAATGTTTTATAAATACTATTACAACTCTTTGAGTTAAAGTTTTGAAAGTACATGTTTTTATTACATATGGTTTATTATTTATAATGTCAAATTATGGAAGGTAAAGTAACTTTTTTTAACAGAAATTTATGAATCTTGTGTCAAAAACACGCTGTTCGGGAAATCGGGTATTTTGAATATTTCCGGATGCATTCTAATTATTATTAAACATTATTTATAACATAAATGAAATATAAAGATTATGTTTACTTAGCTTTCGCTTTGACTTTGATAATGTTTATTTTATTTTATTAATACATGATTTAGAGGGTACATATGGTTTTTGTGATATTTCACCCTCCATGCTAGGGATGACCCTGTGTTATGGCGGGTGAATTTTACAGTTTGTACAGAATCTATACATTGCTATAATATAAAAAAGAAAAATAAGAAAAATGATATAAAGCTAGTTTGGGTTGCAAAAAGAGAATGGAGAAGTTAGAGACTTATAAGAAGATGAAAAATTTGAGAAATTATTAGTAAATAGATCACACTTATTAATTGTGTACATACTATACCGCTAAGTTAGGGAATAAGGATATATTATGTTTCGTCTGAAAGGTGATTAAATTGGTAAAGTGTAGAATGAATGGGTATTGTAGTTGTAATGTATTCCGTGTGTAAGGATCCATTTCGTTATTTGTTTTTTAAAGGAATGGGGTGGACTCACGGTTTTTAGGTTTTCAGGGATAAGGTTAAAGATTTTAGGAGCTAGGAAGAAAAATTGTCTTTGAGATGACGTGGTAAGTAGTGAAGGTACTTTGTAGTGACCGTTGGTTGTTGTTCTGGTGGTGTAGTTGTGTTCTAAAAGAATGTGTATGTTTATGTTTATGGTCGATGACTTTTTGGAATAATTTGGAAGCGCTTATTAGATTTTTGGATAAAACCGCAAAGCGTGGTTTTGCCTCTTTCAACCGTAATACAAAAATTAAAAAGAAATAATGAGTTTTAGCAATCGGTTTTGTTCAGGAGTTAACTAAATGGATAAATGTAATCGACTGCGGAAATATCGGAATTTTTACAAGTCGGTCCAATTCAATAAAAAATAACTCGTTAGATGCGGACATTTTACAACTAGTTTTTAAATGACCCCACAATGCTTCGATATTGCTAATTTTCTTTCTTTCTCGGGCGTATCCGACTTCTTCCACTATTCACTACTGTATACCACAATGTTACTGTTGAAAAACTTATGATAAAAAAAACTTATAACTTATTTAACTTACTTAACATCGTCTTTAATTCGACTTATTAATATGGCGTTAAGTATTCCTTGGGCGTCCCCGACTTCTTCTATTCTCCAAACACTCCTGGCACTAATAAGAACAAACGTTGAAATTTTCAGCGATATCGGTCTATTACTTTTCGAGTTTTGCAAGTGTAAACAAACGCATAATGATTTTTTACATATAAACAAGATTATCACAATAAAAAACACTGGTAATTAAGTTAGAAGGTCATTGATAAAAAATAAATAAAAATTAACTGAAGTTCGTCATGTCATTAGAAAAATAACCGGTTCCTCAGTCGGCGGACAAAGTAACCGGTACAGAAATCAACCACCTCTATTGTCAAATTTATTTCAAATTTGACATTAGATTAAAAAGGTCATGGTTAATTATTTTGTTAACGCTTTGACAAGTTAACTAGAAATAGTTTAAACATAATTTCATTGATTTAAACACGGTTCTTATTTACTACGGAATTATTTGTAGTGAAAGAACTTAATATTAAGTTCATTTGACAAACATAACCTCACTATGTGCCAAAATAACTTTTTATTGAAGTTTATAAATAAAAAATGACGAACATTGTAAAGTTTTGGAATCTAGGAAGAATGTTGTATGATAATTCTAATAAAATTCAACAATATCTTTCAAAATTACATAGTTTTGAAGATGTTCCCATCACGAAAGAAAGTCTCGCAAATACTGAAGGAAAAAATCTTCCACAAATAAGGAATACACTTTTAACCATCGAACACGAGCCAGTGTATACTGCAGGTTAGTTTTGTTTGGCAAACTTGTCGAATTTCGCTGCATGCAAAGGCTTTTAAAATAAGCAACACTTGATTTCAAACTTAAATATCTAGTGGAGACAACTATTTACGTCGGGGGTTTATAACACGTCGAAACGTGTTCCTCTAAAGCAGGGTACTCACCAAGAGTGTAGCATGTAACGTAACTGATACTGTATCAATCTGCAAGTGGGTACGGCTCGTCCACGGTAACCGCGTATTCAGCCACGAGCTCCGTTTTAATTAGAGCATTGGGAGCGTTAGAGGTCCATTAGAGGTTAAAAAGTTGAACCTATTTTTCTGCTTCATGTCTCATCTAAATATAATACATCAATGAGGTTTAGGTGTTAGTTATTTTATTTATGCATATTTCCTAACATTCAAACATAACTTTGATTGAGAAAAAATGGAACTTTAATGCATCATTAACCATCTCTCCTGACTTAAATTGTTGTTTTTTAGAGGCTGGTATGGGTACCGCCGCCCCGGGAACCATTTATTGGATAACCAACACCTCTACCATTGGTCACCTCGAGTGGTTCGTTATGTTTTGTGATTTAGCAGACGCGCCCGGTTTCATCAGGTGAGGTGTGTTAGGATGCGCCTACCCTCCCGCTGCGCGAGGGAGACCCTTTGGCCTCTCTAACTGGTCTCTCGACCAATCTCCTTCGGCCGCAGCGGGAGGGACATATTGATGATCCCTAGATTCCTATCCTCCTTCCTTTCCTTAAAAATACCCTTCCACACAGCATCCCTAAAGATGACATAGGCCTTGAGGGAAATTATTTTACTGCATGGGGTTAGTGTAAAAAAAAAATCTAATTAGGTTGAAACCAAGCACAAACTCCAACGGCTCGGAGGGCTTTGAAGCAGAGAATTTACGGTTATCTCGAGAGTATTTCCTCCTGGGGTAAAAATAATCTCGTCGAATTTAATGTTTCAAAGACCCAATCCTGTCTGATTACGTCTAAAAGGGATCCAAATGATAATCTAGTCTCCTTCAACGGAAGCAATCTTCCGAACAGGCCTTCCATTGATATGCTTGGTGTAACTATAAGTGACCAGCTCAGGTACGGGGGCTTCATCGAAGCCAGAGTAAAGTTGGCCTCTCAGAAGCTGGGCGTACTGTACAGGGCCCGCAGATACTTTAATAGTACACAACTGCTGACCCTGTACAAATCGCAAGTGCGCCCTACTGTCTAATTTGACAGCCATCTCTGGTCCGGAGCCCCTAAATACCTGAAAAAAACCCTTGACTCTGTGCAAAAACGGGCGGTCCGTTTGATAGATTCCCCAATCTTAACAAACGGACTGCAATCTTTAGAGCACAGGCGTCAGGTAGGTATGCTGTCCTTGTTCTATCGGTATTACAATGGAAGATGCTCTGAGGAACTAGCGTCATTGATCCCTTCGGCACCGGTGCGTAGTCGGGATACACGCCAAACGCGCGCCCAACATTTGTACACGGTTGATATTTGTCACATGAGAACGGGTCGCTTCTACGATTCGTTCTTAAGTTCAACAGCTCGGCTGTGGAACGAACTGCCGGCCTCTGTGTTTCCTCCCTCCTACAACATGGGACTCTTCAAGACCCATGTTCACTCATTCCTCTCCACACAGCATCCCCAAAGATGACATAGGCCCTGAGGGAAATTATTTTCTTCAGGGCCTCCTGTGTGGAGTTAATATAAAAAATAAAAAAAAAGCGACAGCGTAAATTTTTAAATGTACATCAATTTCCTTGGTCATAAATACACAATTTAATTAGGTGTACTAAATAAACATTCAAACTAACCATCATGCTAAACTTGAGTGACAACTCCTTGCGTCATCCACTTGTCATACATACTCTTCAATTATTTCGATTCTTAACACACTTTGGTAATTATTTCTCTAACCACCGCACTTTTCGGTACAGATTATCGAGACTTCACTTTGTTTCAACAATTACTACTAGAAACAACTATTAACATGCACAAAATAGGTTATTGGGTTCATAGTTTGAATTGATTAAGTGATATACGCTTATTTAGATTGAAATGAAACTTTCGTAAGTATCAGTTCTTACAAAAAAAGTCCAAAATAGCCGCAAGTGGATCATTTTATAAGTAAATTTTTTAACTTTGATTATTATATTATAATAATAATGGATTTATAATGCATCTTTTACCATCTATCCCGATGTAAACCGTCATTTTTTTGTAGTAATTAAGGCAATGCCATACGTAGTAATGCAAAATCATGTGTTTTTGGTTTGAAAATTTGGTCGACTAGAAATTTTTCAGATGCTTTAATTAAATACTGCGAGTAGAATACATCTTGGCCTTTGTAATAATCGAGTATTTTTTAGATAAGCCTTTTTATAAGCCCAGAAAAAAATAATGTATAAGGCGTATGAAAACTGCTTTAAAGTTCAAAATCTCCTACTTACGAACCCATTTTCGGTTATAATTTTATTGTATAATGTGGCACATTAAGTTATTTATAAAATTATCGAAAAAAAATGAAATATTTATGCCTGAAGATCCACAAAATAAAATAAAAGGCACTTTTGGCCATGTTTTTTTCTTGCATGAATCAAAACAGGCGGATGGTGTTAAGCGGGAATTTAAACTTTATCGCCATCAACGTAAGGGTTGTTATTGATAGCGGCTCAATTTAAAATATTACACGACGTAGTGCATCGCCTTAAGTTGAAACGAAGTGTAATTTTTATAATCGTTAGTGAAATATTTACCAAAACGATTTTATTTTTTATCTTTGACAGTACTGCGTATACACTGACGTCAGAAGAGATAGACTTGCCTTAAATTGAAATCCGGGTATAATTTCGATAAGTATTGCTGCTAGTAGGGTTTGAGATTGCTTTGTATAATCTACGACATCAGTTGTATTTTGAACGCCGAAGAGTGGACATTAAAATTACGAGACCCTGCAAAGAAAAGTAACGTTCGCTAAAGTGGGGTAACGATTTGCAGCACACTTTTCTACGCAGGATCTGAATTTTAGTTCATAAAATAATCGCCTGGTTTAGTGATGCTAAAAGTGAGTGTGTTGGGGAAATTATAACACATTTGTAAAAGTGTTTCAACTAAATAGTGTAAAAAAATATTAAAATTTGGAAACAAGCACGAACTTTTGTTTACCCAATTTGGAATATGTAATAAAGTTTTTTACGCAGCCAGCAATTTGAACGCTATTGTAAAAGGAAGTAGTAATTCATAAGCAGATTTTATTTTCGCACACTAAATGCGAGGTACCTGTATAATTTCAGATTCATTTATTGACAATTCACAGAGACACAACCACGCCATATCCCCTGCTCAGCGTAACTTGAGTTGTTCACCTCGCCCTTATGGGCAGCTCTGTCTATTCCTTCCCTCTGAGTGAAATTTTTTATGTAGCACCTGCCCCAGCTAGAAAAGAATCTACTATTGAAATTCACGCACACTTTGTAACATGGCTTAATTAACTGAAGTTAAAAAGTTCTTGCCGCGTCGATATAGTCCGTGAATGTGTTGATCACTTCCAAATTAACAACTCACAACGTTATCTATTAATATATCTTCATTCTGTTTAACTTTTCCAGGACTGCGAGATTGTCTTTCCATCTTCGAGCAAAACAAACTGCGATCCCTGGGGGCACAGTTCCGGCAAGTGAACAGGGGTGGTCTGGCCACCTTCCACGGACCCGGACAGATCACCGCCTATCCGGTGCTGAACCTGCGACACTTCAAGCCCAGCATCAAGGGATTTGTTTGTCGCTTGGAGCAGACCGCCATCGATACTTGCAATGAGTTTGGTTAGTACAATGAATAGATAATATACACTAGAAATGCTTTTCATACCTATACTACCTATAATCGCCTCCCAAATTTAATTTTATAGCTTTTAATAATCTTCCACAGGGATACACAAGTATTCGATGCCCAACGATTAACTCCCGTTAACAGCCGGGCGAAAGAGTTACCACTCAATTCATCAAGACTTTAAATGTGACGGAGCAATTAATAAATTTGGTAGTCTCAATGTCACTTGTGTCAGACATTTTGTGTCAACGCATGTGCTTTAGATCAATGCTAGAAATAAAACAGTTAACAAAAAATTACAGATACATCAGTTACGAGTGTGGGTATGAAGTGGTGGCCACTTGGGTATTGTGATTTCTGTATCAACATGTACGGACGGTGAACAACAAGTTGTTCATGACGTAAATACCCAACATCAGTATCGGATAATTGCGTATTCCTTTGAAGGAAGGACCTTACACTCGCCTGACATTGTATCGCCATCCCATTTGAATTTAATAAAGATGATAAAACACAGTTTTCTGTAGGAAATTTAATTAGCCCTATTGTCCAGAATTTTGCATCACGAAACTCACAACTCAGTTCTAAGTTTTTTGGGATTAGCCCTTTGTTGCTATAAACAACTGGACTGTCTTAAATATTTCCTTCTCTTGGATTTAAAAAAAAATGTATTTTAGGCATCTGAGCCTAATTCCCAGCAAGGTGAGACATTGATAACATTATGGTCGAGTGGGTTCGATTCCTAGTTGTGACCGTTTTTATTTTCTGTTTCTTGTTCTGTTTCATGTTTCATTTAGATTTACTATTATTACCTTCTTCTCTAATGATAACTACCTTCAAAATAGTTGAAAGAAAAAGTTGTTCCTGCACATCTAAACCATTGAAAAAAAAAAATTTAACCAAAAGGTTTAAAATTACTCCACCAATTTCTATCAAGCATCAAATCAAATAGCATTAAATCTTCACCAGTTTTAATTCAGATCTGAAAGGGTCAAGGATTTTTTCTAATATTTTAATGCTATTCTTTTAAATTTCAGGAATTATCGCCGAGCGGTCCCCAAACACTGGAGTTTGGGTGCAAAACAATAAGATATGTGCAATTGGTGTGCATGTTTCTAGAGGAGTGACCACGCACGGTCTAGCGATAAACTGTTGCACAGATCTCAAATGGTTTGAGCACATAGTCCCTTGTGGCATAAAGGGAAAGGGCGTTACATCTGTCTCAGAAGAACTGGCAAAAACCACGACAATTGAGACAGTTTTGCCAATCTTTAAAAACTGTTTTGAAAACGTCTTTGACTGTCATTTGGTTGAAATGACTGATGAAGAGAAGAATTCTATTTTAGAAGCTGTTAAAAGTTGATCTTTATGATTTTTTAGTATAATTTAATTTTTTTTTCTTCTGTTTTTGATGTATTTGTTGTTCTGTTTTTATATGAATACCGCACAAGAGTCCTAACTGCTCCACACTGTCTGAAGCCAGTGTAACTATGGCATCCTCGATTGGGGTATGTCGTGAGGCTGAAAGTAATAGGAAGGGAAAGAGGAAGGTGGGAGAGTACCTAACTATTCAGATGTGGTCACCAATCACGGCTAAACTATTTCAAGCAACGTTTCAATTCGAATGCTGTGGTCTTACACCAGTGCAATACTGATAGTATCTTTCACTCTGGAACATGCCGCAAGTATGCTGTATATTATTTTTAATGAAATAACACAAATTTGGATTTGAACCCGCGATCTCTAGCTTGCCAGTCGAGAACCTTACCACTCGACCATGGAGTAGGCACTTACTGCTAATTTTTAGCTCAATGCCCTGATGGGCTTTTACTTGATTTTTACGTTACAAATGATTTGAAGGTGTCCACTGACTCTGCATACTTATTTCCCTCCTTTAGCATTCTTTGCAATGAAGAGTACATGCGGTAGTTAGTCCCAGAATTTCTGCATTGAAATAAATCCTGACTTCTAGCATTACGTAGTGGAATCAGAAAGCTTATCGATGCAAGCAATTCTGAACTAGCGTAACTAATTCATCATTTAGAATTTTAAAAAGAAATACCAAGTCAGTTTAAATCCTTCTGTCTGAAATTTAAGCATATTCAGATCATTTTAAAGAATGTTACTGTAGTTCAAAAAAATTCTGAATTACCCATTTTAAAAATTAGACAGCTTTAGAATTTGTTTTGTATTTTTTCAATAGCTTGTACATGAATATTGTAATGTGAGTTACAGACGAGAGAAATAAAACATGGTATATAGGGGCATATAATTGTATATAATATGTAAGAAAATAGAAAGATTAAAAACAACATCCAGTTTTTAAATTGCACACGGTTTATAAAATGATATAAAATAATACTGTGATGCTGGTTCATAATATATAATATTTATATAAATATTACAGGAGAGGAATAAACTTTAGATTGTAGATAAATAGAAAGATTACAAAAATATTTACAATGCGCTGCTTCTAAATAATAGGAAAAAGCTACATTAAAATATCTTTCAAGTATTTCTTAAATACAGGTAAACTTACATTAAATATGTCGATACTTGAGGTGAATTGGCTTCCAAGCGTGTGTAGGCGAGGTGTACGTATGCGGTAGTTAGTCCCAGAGTCCCCATTTTGCCGAGTAGCTTTATTTGGTAATTTTAAGTTGATTAGGTGCAGAAGTTCACAACGGTCTAGTTCGGAGTGAATAATTGTACAACAAAATGTACAGTCAGCTATTTTTCTTTAATAATAATAATAATAATAATTGGATGACTTGTATAGCACCGTTTTTGTGCAAAATCACCTCAAGGGCGCTGTACAAACTTATAATACATTTCTACAGTGATCTATGTTATTATTTAACTATTTATGTAGATAATATACAGTACAATACTTACCTGGTAGGTCACTTGAGATTAACACTTAATTAACATTATCTAATTGTTTATTGGCGAAATTTAGATATAGGATTTAGGACGTAATTGGAAAATTGAATATAACTGGACTTTCTCTTTGGAATGGTATATTTAATTTAAGGGTACGACAGCTTAAAAAGGTAAGTTTTTAGTTTAGACCTGAATTCTGTTGGACTTGTTATGGATCTTAGTTCCGGAGGGAGTTTATTCCAAGCCTTCGGCCCAGATACTCCGAAAGCGCGATCACCAAACTTAGTATTTGGCTTGCGCTTAGGTTCTATCAGTCTGCCTACAGCTGATGATGTTGCTGATCTAAGAGTTGACTGCCTCAGACCAGTGTTTTCTGGGACGCATAGTTCAGAGATGTAGGGTGGGGCCATTTCATTGATGGATTTAAACACCATCCAGCACAGTTTGTACTGGATTCTTTCAGGGCACTTGAGCCAGGGAAGGTTACGAAATGTTCTGAGTTACGGTTACGAGGTTACGTTACGTTACGAGGTTACGAGGTGTTCTGAAATGCTTTGTTCTGTTTGTTGATGTATAGATGCAATTTTTGTGTTTTTTTGTTGTTGTTTTTTGATGTATCGATGCAATTTTTCTGTTTTTTTGGTTGTTTGTTGATGTATAGATGTAATTTTTACGTTTTTTGTTGTTGTTTGTAGATGTATCAGTGTAAATTTGATGTTTTTGTTCTTTTGATTGTTAGGTAGTGTAATCCGGCAAGTAAAACAATTAAAATAATTCTTATTTATGTATACTCTTGGAGCGATAAGGTACATATTCCATTTCGATCAAAAATTACAGTTGTACATAATATGCACAGTCTACTTGTGCATAGTTTTCCTAAAAGGAGAGTGCGAATACATTACCCGCTGTTTTTTTACCGAGTGACAGATTAAGTTATGTGTTATCATTCTGTAATAATTATCGTTTTTCTTCAATCTATCTACTGAGGATCTTACTAATAAACGTGTTTAAAATTTTACACAACTGATAAACCACCTTTTACCAAACACAAATTCAGGTGTGTTTCTCAGGCGCGTAAAATTTAAAACACACTTCTTAGTAAGGGGGTAAGAGTGTTATTAATATTTGTGAATAATTAATTAATAAAATTTCAACTTATTTATTAATTACGAAATGTTATATTTAGCTGCAGCGTCTAAGGGGCCGTTCAAGTATTACGTAAGCAGATTTATTACAATTATTTACCCCCTCTTCCCCCTTGTCACCAAAAGTAAGCAAAGCTCTTACCCCCCCCCCCCCTCCCATGCTTACGTAAAAATTGTTACCTATATGCATTTTTCTGTTAATGTATTCTGTTTTTTAAGCGAGTACCTAAACGTATTAATTATTTGAGGGAATCCCCGAATATGTATTTGGTTTTCAAACATAGACAATGTGTGGGTTGCCAATGTGTAAAAAAAAAATAACTACTGCTGAGCAGTGCTGACGTAATCACTATCTCGACCCCCCCACCCCCCATGTCATCAAAAATAAGCAAAGCAAAGACCCCCCTGCCCCCCTATAGTGCTTACATAATACTTGAACGGCCCCTAATGACTTAGTACATACTTAGTTGGTGACAACCGAATTATTCGATTAAAGTGTCCATTGATAGCATACAATGCAAATTATTAGAAGTAATGTTGTATTTTATGCTATTGTAATCTGTGTGTGCTGTTTTCAAATATTTATTTTGCCCTGAAGATGTTGCGTTTGCAACGAAACTATTGGGAAATTTTTGTGTGTAAATTTTTTACTTATGTACATAAAAAATGTATTTAGTTTATATAAAAAAATCACAAATATATAATTTTGATATACGTTTTTTAATTTTATTATATGAGCAATTTAGGAGTGATGTACTGTTGATTTTATGGTGGACAGACACATTGACATGAAATCAATCATATTATAGCACTTTTATTGTAAAAGTGTCTACCTACATCTCTGAATAGTATAAAATAACTGTCTGTCTGTTTGAGCCCTTAGTTCTTCTAAACTACTCAACGGATTTTGATAGGGTTTTCACTATCATTTAGAGAATTTCTTCCGGAAGGTTTATGCATATAATACATTAATATTATAATTATATAAAGTAGAGAAAAATTGATGTTTTGTAATCAAGTAGTACAAAAATATTTATGAGATACATCAAAATAATGTACTGCATAACTGTATATCATAAAAAAGTCTACAGAAAAGCAATGGTATATGTCTATCTCCTAAGGAAAACCCCCAGCAACTCTGGGTACTTGTCGGTTAATAGTGTAATAAAATATTCAATTTTGAAAAAAGCCGAAACTTTTTTTTTTTACTCAGCCAGAAATTTGCATTCCATTGAAAAAAGGACTAGCAATTCGAAAGCAGATTTTATTTTCGCAGACTAAATGGTAATACAATGCGATTAATTTATTGACAAATTACAGAAAGGCTATGATCCACTCCCACCTGAGTTATCTAGTTAGTATCTGGGGCACCATTATCAAAAAAAAAGTTCCGAAATACAAGTCATTCAAAATAGAGCCGTACGGAATATATATAATCTGCCATGGGATACACATGACAAAGATATATACTCACAGACACAAATACTTCCTTTTACAGTCCTGCCAAAGTAACATCACAACTGCCATTCTACAAATAATTCAACACTCCTCATACACCAACACTAAACCAGTCTTTAATTCCGACATACACCAGCACAAAACGCGATCACAAAATCAAATACACTTATCGTCATCTACTTACATGACTAAATTTGGAATTAACTCCTTACAATACATTGCACATAAGCAATAAAACGCATTACCTAGTAATCTTCTGGCAACGAACAAAAAAACATTGGCAAAAGCTCTTAAAAGCTATTTCCTCAGCAGTTTTATTAATGACTAACACAATCTTTCTTTGGAACTCCATAATAACATCTGCGTTTATTTATTTTAATGTATTTATGTTGTCTTGTCTTTAATCTAATGTTGTCTTTCCCGAAATGAGTTTTGTAAATTCACTGGGAATAATACATTAAATAAAAAAAATAAAAAAAAATAGACGGTCACGCCCCCTCCGCACTCCTCGCAACTTGGTTTGTTCCCATTTCCCTGATAGGCCAGTCTATGAATTTGGATTTCTATGGACACACCTTATTGGCTGTCATAAGGGGGCTTATTAAATAAAATACATTAAAAAAACTCAATATTATTTGTTGAAATTTATTTATTAAAATATTAGAAAATGTATAATTTTTGTAAATTGATTACATTCATATTTAAAGTTTACAAATAAACTGATTAGAAGCGAACTGTGTTGATTTTATAAAACATGGCTGTCTTTATTTAAAACATCATTGGCTTTTTAAAAAAAAATTGGATTTATGACAAGTTTTTTGGCATGAACAATATTGTTATGTTATTAAAACATTTTTTGCTTTTTTAAATTCTCAAGCGCTAAAAGTACCCATTGGTTACAAAAAATTTGTATCCATTGAGCAATTAATATTTAATTGGTAATGTGAAAACAATACTTTCTGAATGTGAAATATTAACACTTGGCATACCAGAGAGGTATTTCATCGCGTAGGCTTGGCATTTTTAAGGTTAAGCAATGTTGGATGCTTAAAACACTTAGTAACGTTGTGTTCTAAAAAAAATAAGCGGATTTCATATAAATTTGTTCACTGGTTTTTAATTTTTAAAATAAAAACTTCAATCAGTTTATTTATAAACATTTTTTTACACGTCTTATATTCAAATTACAATTCAATAGTTTGAGTCCGTTGGCAATGTCTCAAGTTGGATTAATGTTTAAATAAATAAATAAATAATACTAGATTAAAAAAATATAAATAAAAATTAATCTCCATTTGAGATAATAAGTTTTAATTTCCTCAATTTTTTCAAAAGTAGCTCAAAATAAGTTAGTTTCAAGCAAAATTGATGCGAAATTTTAAGAAAACCAAAGATATAACCCAATAGTACGAAAATAAAATAAAGCAATTTTTTATACTCAATAAATTTTAAAGTAACATTAAAATATACAATTCTGGTAAATATACAGAAAATAGGACACGGTTAAAATAGAAAATATATTAGTTAGATAACGACTCTTCTTCAAGCCGTGTTTTGACACATTTATTTTTAATTGTTTTTTTATAAGCAAGTTTTAATTAAACCCAAACTGACAACCTAACAACCTATTTTCGGGTCATAGGTTAATATTTTGGTTTAAATAAGAGAAGAAAAAACTAACCTTAAAACTATGAAATCAATAATAATGGCCGCTAAGTGACAAACGGTTTTAATTTTGATGAAATAACTATTAAATTTTTTTTTAAATAAAATATTATTCGTATTAAGCAATATTATTTGTCCCTGTTTTCTGTAAATTTACCTATATTTTTAATGACTTTTTATTTTAGTTTTAAAATCAAAAGATATTCGTTCATATCTTATTGATTTCTGTTAACCCAATTGAAAGATACCAACAGACATAATAAATATTACAATTCTAATATGTATTTAAAATAATATTTTAAACATTCCTACTATGTTAGTTCTACCGTATATCTTATAATTCTTAAATAATTGGTTGGGATATATATAAAAATAGTACCTACCTAATACTATATGTCGATATCAATTAATAATTTGTTCGTTGAATATCACAAAAGATATACATATAAAGTTATTACAAAGTGAAGAAAATTCAATTTATTAAAAACTTATTTTATGTCGTTAGGATGTTATTTTGTAATGTAATTTTGCATTTATTATTATATATTTATATGTACTTCTTTACGTCGATCTTATTGTATCTTAAATCTATAAAACTAAGTTTTATATTGCAAAATAAACTTATAAATGTAAGTACATATTTTATAACTAAATATTTCGCAGCCGTCATGGCTTTAGAATTAAATGCACTTGTAGTGTAATAAAACTGTCATGAGATTAGTTTTTTCTGTTATAATGGTTCTCATGGTATCAATTTAAATATGATATAATTATGAACCAGTTGAAATATTGAATTGATTGATTCATAATAAGTACATATATTGGACCGATTGATTCATAATATAATTGTGTATGTCAAGATAATCGACACATTTTTTGTTAATTTGATAATAAGTCAGATATTTGTTAATAATATGTCAAAGTATTGGATGGATTGATTCATAATTACGTAACTGTCCACATATTGGATGGATTGATTCCCAATTATTATAATCGGTTGTACGATTAGACTTAATGATTCATAGTAAAATATTTTATGGATTGATTGAAAATTACGCAATTATTATACACATGTTGTTATGGATTGATTCCCAATTGTTATAATAAGATTTAGTATTGGACGGATTCATTCATAATTGTATAATTATTCATGTTTTGAACAGATTGATTCATAATAATTACGTGATTTTTCACATATTGAATGAATTGATTCAAGTATCGAAGAGATTAATAAATGAATCATTCACAGATATTATTAATTCTGTCAGAGTTTTACAAGCAATATAACTCAATCTAAAATCTCACATTGGAACCATCATTATTTACGTATCTCGTTGTTTTAATGCACCATTTATCAAAAATAATTAATATATGTATCTAGGAAAATTATAAATGCAATATCATTATGGTTGATAGAGGAATGTAACTATTGTAAATGATTGATTATTATGTTGAAAATTAATCTTACAGAAACCTTACACAACATATGAATTCTGTAACATAATGTAAATGCATTGATTCCCAGGATTGCAGTCTTTCGAACATATATGTCAGGTGTGAATCCTGTCTTCTTTCTAACAGTATATAAATGGAAGGTGCTCCTTAGAACTAGAATTATCATTGATCCCTTCAATACCGTTGCAGAATTTGAGTACGGTTAAAATGAGCCACAAGAAAACGATAAGTTTTTACGACTCATTCTTGCGTCAACATTCCACAATACAGATCTTTTTAAGAAACGGTCTTTCTCTTTCCTTTCCTCAAAAAGAGACTCCACAAAGTGTCAGAATCCCCAAAGATGAGATGGATTGTTTGATAGTTGTTAATAAATCTGTTGATTCATAATAAGTGAAAGTGCTCTGGGGAACTAGTGTCACTAATCCCTCCGGCACAAAGTCATGAAATTATTTTTGTCAGGGCCTCCCGTGTTTTTATTTTTATTTTTTTTTTATATTAACTCCACACAGGAGGCCCTGAAGAAAATAATTTCCCTCAGGGCCCATGTCATCTTTGGGGATGCTGTGTGGAGGGTCTTTTGTGGAGAGGAAGGAGTGAACATGGGTCTTGAAGAGTTGTAGGAGGGAGGAAACACAGAGGCCGGCAGTTCGTTCCACAGCCGAGCTGTTGAACTTAAGAACGAATCGTAGAAGCGACCCGTTCTCATGTGACAAATGTCAACCGTGTACAAATGTTGGGCGCGCGTTTGGCGTGTATCCCGACTACGCACCGGTGCCGAAGGGATCAATGACGCTAGTTCCTCAGAGCATCTTCCATTGTAATACCGATAGAACAAGGACAGCATACCTACCTGAAGCCTGTGCTCTAAAGATTGCAGTCCGTTTGTTAAGATTGGGGAATCTATCAAACGGACCGCACGTTTTTGCACAGAGTCAAGGGTTTTTTTCAGGTATTTAGGGGCTCCGGACCAGAGATGGCTGCCAAATTCGACAGTAGGGCGCACTTGCGATTTGTACAGGGTCAGCAGTTGTGTATTATTAAAGTATCTGCGGGCCCTGTACAGTACGCCCAGCTTCTGAGAGGCCAACTTTACTCTGGCTTCGATGGAGCCCCCATGTGGAGTTAGTTACAGTACAAAATTTAAAAAATTGATTGCTTTCTATCATTATTCAAAATAAAATGTTGTTGTGTAAGGCTGCTGTAAGATTGTAATGTTACATTATGGATGGATTGATTGATTCCTGTTTGATGTAAATCTATGGCATCTGCTTGGCGGGAGACATCCACTTCTTCATGAAGTAGCAGAGGATCGTGCAGATGTAGAGAAGCAGCATCAGGGCGCATGCTACTCCGAGTGCCATCACCGAATTCTTGGTGGGGCATGGCTCCACGATTGTCACAGTCTTGTCTGCAAATTGGAAAGAGTTTCCTAAGAGTGCAATCGCACAATAAATCAATTAACTACTGTTTTGTTTACATGTTTTTTGTTAGTAACAATGGTTTTATTATGTTATTAATACAACAACTAGGATTTTCTATCTACTGTTTTACTAATTAACAACATTCAACGTTGGTGTGGTAAAGCTGGCCTTGAGCCTGGTTTAAGACCGATTTAACCAAACAAACGCCAAGGTAATAAGGCAAGTTTTTCACTGTTCGGACCGTACGCGCTGCGTAATATTTATGCATCGTTTCTTAGTCATGCTGCTAGTGTTTGTTTAAAACCACATATTTTGTTATTTTTCTTCATATTAGGGTTCAATAGAATTAGATCAGTCTTTCCCTATATGTACTCGAAATATTTAAAAAAAAATATCTTCGACTTAAATTGGATTGGTAGTCAGTCAGGTTTTTATATATTTTTTCTGTTTCTTGTGCTGTTTTAATTTCTCTGTGTAAAACTGCACAAAGTTTTACATTCTTATAAATATTATATGTCTACCTTGTTTTTTAGTGTAACGCTATCCTATTTCGGTATTAGGTACAGTTTATTTATTATACTCATTCGATTATAGACACTTATTTCTTTTATTTGGAAGTTATTGTTGACATTGCGCATGCAAAACAATGCCAAATGTTGGTTAGGATTCTGTTACACTAAAGAGTGACTTGTTTTTGTGATATGCATATGAATTTGGGCACCCCCGCTAAGTCACCAAACATAGCGAACCACTTGGGGTGACCAACAAATAGCAGAGGTGTTGGTTATCCGGTAACCGGATAACTTATCAAAATTACAATTTAACACACCTTTAAAGGTGATATAAAATCATTAACAGTAATAAAACAAAAACTAGGTTATGTAGGTTCGGTTTGTATCCACTTGAGTGATTTTTGCATATGACAAATTTGCAAAAACGTTTTGAGAGATCGCTTGCTATGTGACAAGTTTATATAACCTGAAAATATAGGATAAACTGCGAAAACAAAGTGGATTCATTGGCTGTAAACCGCAGTAAGCAGTTTATATGTTTCCATATTAATATTTTAAGGAATAGTATTAGTTAAATAATATATTGTAAATGTATACATATAAACAATTGCTTGAGTTGGTTTTTTCATCACTGTTAATGACTTTAAATCACTTTTTAAATGCTATCATTGAACGTGGTTATCCTATGAATGGTACCTGTAGCATACATCTCCTAAATTGAATGAAATATGAAATGAATAGCTTACCTCTGGTAAAGTCTGCTTCTGCAGCCGATCCTCCGATCTGGTCGGAGCGCAGGAAGTCCACGTTTTGCCTATCATCTCCGAAGTCAAGCACGAGGATCTCCTGCGAGATGTTCATGTCATCGTCTTCCTGCTCCTTTTCTTGCGTTTCTGGCTGCTCTGCTGATGTGCTGTTGGAGCCAACGGACCTGCGCCGACGGCCCCAGGACTCGAGTGAGTCGCGTCCCCAGTCGCACACAGCCTGGAATAACACCACGTTATTACATGTTAACGGTTTTTAATCCAAGCAATACAAATTGATTCAGTCTTGAGAGATGTCCTTGAACGATTGTGTCTACCCAAAGCCACATTTATGTGTTTTTTTACCGGAGTACCGGACAGCCTGTCAAATTTCAAATTTGTTTACAATTTTGAATAGTTTTCCGCTTGTACTACGAGTTACCAGACACCTTGTAAACCTTTATGAATAAAAGAAATAACTTTTATTTTAGCACTCACATCGACATCAGCTTATTGGAGTTAAATGTTAATAGGTTTGGTTACTATTGGTAACTTACCGGTTCACAGGGCCCAAGGCAGTATTTGACGTTGCACTGGAAGATCACACCATACGACTCCGTAAACCTGAAGGCCTCATAGACGGACTGCAGCGCGTTGCCATCAGGGGTGAAGGCTGGGAAGATGGACGGGTCCACGGGGCATCTGGAATTGTAAAATAAATTTGCTTCATTGTATGCAACAAGACAAAACCTGACACGGGCAGAAGGAGACCTGGAACAATTTTTACATACCCTGTGCAGATGTTTGGTATCATCCCATTCATGAAATTAATTTCAAACTTAGTTTAGATCATGGAACAACAAATAATTGAATAATAACAGAACTTAAATATAAATCAAATAAAATTTGATGAATAATTGCTAAAGTTCTTTGAAACTGGTCCCAAAATGTAATGATTTGGATAATATTAAGTTGACAGTAATTTTCAGATATGGTTTTAGTGGTTTATATTACTGTCGTTTATTTTTGGGGTACCATGCCGTGTTGCGTATTTTCCTACTTTAGCCAAAGTTTAGGACAGATTTACAGTATCCATCATCAGAGCAGACATCTGCCCTGATGATGGATACTGCCACGCAACACGTTAGCAAGTACAACACGGAGTAATATCCCAAAAATAATTCACGATAATGACAGTTCGGCATTGTCGATTCTACGAAGGTTTGTAATCTTGGGTTGATTAAAATGTTTGAATTTTTTTCTTACCCTTCATCATCGATAATCTGGAAAGTGCTTTTGGAATCTTTGGCCATTGCCACACAGCTGCGAGCGAAGATGCCATAAGGAGCTGAAAGTAAAACACATCATCAGTACAACTATAATTAAATATGTAACAAGACAGGCCAATTAGGTGCTATTTCAAAATCATATACATAGAAAAGGCTGCACTAGGATTTGTTAGGCTTCGATTTGTTGCATCCTGGGTCGATCGCGAACTACCCGATCATTGTAACCCGCTCACGATCCTCCAATGAGCGATCGGGAACTTTAAAAAAAAGATTCGATCGTCAGCTCCCAAGTCCAGTAATGGGTGCCGGTTTGCCAAGCGACTTATGGCGGGCATCAATCTTTCTTCTCCATACTTTTCGAAATTTTTTGCATGCAAAATCAAAGAGCGGGTAACTCGTCCGTATTTTTGATAATTTTTAAGTGGTTCTTAATTTACAAAAAAATAAGTTCAACATACAATTTTTTCAATAATATCTTGATTTTATTTATTACCTTTACTCACTTAGACATAAATTAATTCAATCAATAAATCAAAGTTGACCTCAGACATAAAGTTAAATTTAAAAAAAACTTTTCTCATTTGAAGAGGGTAGGAGCTCGACGCATTTGTTTATTTAGCTACTTACTGGTCCAAGAAGGGAACTTCAGAAAAATAATGTATTTTAGAACTCCCATTCTTTTATTATTTTGAGGATCCATGGGTTAACCGAATGCCTTTATTTAGAGTTTGACCTGGTGGAAACTTACTGTCTTCGGGGATCTCGATCCTGAATGTGAGCTTGTCTCCAATGCGCACAGTTTCCACTTCTCGGCTGCGGGCATCCAGGATACGGATTCTTGGAGGAGGTGCTTCAGGAGCTGATGTGATGGAGATCATCTCAGGATCCCTGGAACATGAGCATACAGTTAGGTCAACTCATTAAGACCGGAGTTGCTAGATAAGATTCAGTTAAATGTACCTGCACGCTTCAAATGGTATTCTGTTGTATTCAAAGTGAATCGATATAAAACAAACTGTGTAATAATTACAATAACATGATATCTAAAGTATAAATCGTTAATTGAGAGCCGAATGAATATAAAACGTCCAAAAAATAATGTTTTTCTGACGTATAATGATTAACTTTTCTGTTTTTATTTGTATAATTCTGTTGGCATTAAACTCCAAAAATAACTCAAAATTAATTGTTTAATTAGCAACCGAAAAAAATATAGAACTTAAAAAAAAGATTTGTATAACGCCTCTGAAGTGAAATTCTTTACTAATGCTCTCCAAAATAAAAACAGAAAATGAAGTGACCCCAGGATCGATCCTTGAGGCACACCAGAAAATACGGAAAACTCCTATTGAAAATCAGTTTGTTAAAAATATGCTGTCACTTTCTTTGATAGTCATCATTAATATTTCTTATTTAAAATTAAACACAAACATTTCCGAGTTACGAATAACCTGACAATATTTGAAAATCTCCCTTTACCACCACAGTAAGCGAAAAATGTTGGTTGTGTTGTGATGAAGGAGCCAGCAGATAAATTGAACACACTACGCCTGGATGGGACCCAAACGAGATGTCAAATCAGCCACCGACCGGTCAAATAGACATAATCTCTTCAAAATGAAAAAAAATAAAATATAAGTGGTCCCACGATTGATCCTTGTGGTACACCAGAAAAACATATTCAATATTCTTTGTCAAATGGCTTTATAATAATGATCATACCTGACTGGCATCATGCCGAATGTGATGTTCCGGGAACTCATGTCATATGTGCACTTGACCCTGTAGATCTTGTCAGCTTTGGTCATTACCACGCTGTGATGCTGCAGTACCACGGTGTTGGAGTATACTCCGGTCTGTTGAAGGTAACAGTTACATTTATTAATCATTTTCTCATTTACCTAAACTATGTAAAATAATAATATGTGCACGGAGAAAATTTTGTACGTATTTAAATTAAACAGTCCTAAATTCTAGCGACCATATTCTTGTAAACACATTACTGATGGAGCCGGTTGAACTATTGCATGCACAATTGTTGTGAAATTTTGTAATGCTGAGAGTACTAGTGATGTTATGAAGATGGGGTATCTGGTATACCTGGCAATTCAGATCTGGTCATCAGAAACGGCAAAAGCCATCAGTAACTTAAAGTTTCGAGCGTCAATGTGCCGCAAATATTTTGTACTAGCATGGACGCGTGAAAAATCATGAGATTCTTTACAAATCAGTATCACAATATCAAATTATATTTTATATTTATTACATAATTGGTACTTTATCGCTAGTCTAAATTCTTCACACAACTGTTGGCAATTTTGAAAACGACAATTAAATTAAAAAGAAATTTGAGTTCACTGAACAGTATTTCAAAGGGACAAAAAACCACGCACAGAAAACCGAACAATAATATGATTGATATTGTTTTAAATTAATTAAAGGAGAAATGACACAAAACTATCAATTTAAATTAAATTTTCATTGGAATCAGGTTTGATGGTTATACCCATTAATAATAATAATAATAATTCACCAAAATTTGGTAATTAAACATAACTTGATTGACTGCCGTAATGTAGTACCATATTATGAATACGAACCAAATTCATTTTTAGAAAACGAATTTTATAAAATATATTATGATAAAACTATACTAACAGACCGAGCGATTAGTCATAATAGACCCGATATAGTTTTACATGACAAAATTAAAAAAATAACTTATATCATTGATGTCGCTATTCCAAATTCCTGTAATATTCAAAAATCTGTTAGTGAAAAAATAAGAAAATACACAGATTTAGGAAATGAAATAAAAAGAATTTGGCATTCTCAGACTATAAAAATATTACCATTCGTTATTTCGGCTACTGGCATTATACCTAGCTCTCTAATTAAAAATTTAGGCGTATTAGATCTATCAAAAAAATTATATATAAACATGCAAAAGTCGGTCATTTTGAATACATGTAGGATAACAAAAGATTTTTTAAATATTTATGTTGAGGGATCAGTAGGATTTATAGGCCCTGTTAGAAGTTCTACCGAGCCGAACACTCTGATATGAAAATATCTGGAGTCGGTGAATTATTTTCCCATTTGATCTCTGGTGAGTTGACGTGTTGTTCTTGTATTTTTTTGTATTTATTTTGCTTATATAATGCACTTACATAATGTTGATTGACTAGATGATCATTTGTGGAAAAGTGTGTGGAAGGGTTAAGTTTTTCCTTTGGGGAAGATTTAACCCGGACAACAAAATCGGAAGTTAGTAAAAAAACAAAAAAAAAATATTTGGCTAATTTATATAGCGCCGTTTTCGTGAAAAATCACCTCAAGGGCGCTGTACAAATATATTTCTAAAATATTTAATACTAGAACTACTGACTTATCTCTAAGACATCTAGTGACTTACGACTAAGGCCTATAACTACTAATGTAATATATCATTAAAGAAGATTAAACTAATACATTTAAACGAAATATGAAACAGAACAAGATACATAAAAAATAAAAATATAACGGTCTCAACTGGGAATCGAACCCAGGATCTCTGTCTTACCGGGACAACGCCTCTAATCACTCGGCCATTGGGACCTAATTATGATACCCTATTTTTGTCAATCTCATAATATTTCAAACTCGGAATTAAAAATATCATTAAGCAACTAATTTTTCCCATATTTTTGGCAGCAATGTTTTTGAATGATTTCTAAAAAATTGTTTGTAACCTAGATACTGTCTCAGATAAACATATCCGATTTTTAAATATATTCTGGGTTCGATTTCCATTTTAGACCGTTACATTTTTATTTTTCTGTTTCATGTTTCGTTTAGATCTAATAGTTTTATTGTCTTTTTTTTCCATGATAAATTGAATTTACTTTGCGCATGCCCAGATTCGAACCTGTGAATTCTGGATTCGAAGTCGTTCGACCTCGGAGACCGTTAAAAATGGCTTCATCGAATGTTTAAGGCGATGCCATACGTAGTAATGCAAAATCATGTGTTTTTGGTTTGAAAATTTGGTCGCCTACAAATGTTTCAGATGCTTTAATTAAATACTGCGAGTAGAATACATCTTGATCTTTGAAATAATCGAGTATTTTTTATATAACAAGTCTTTTTATAAGCCCAGAAAAAAATAATGTGTAGGCCTATGAAAACTGCTTTAAAGTTCAAAATCTCCTACTTGCGAACCCATTTTCGGTTATGATTTTATTGTATGATGTGGAAAATTAAGTTATTTATAAAACGATCGGAAAAAATAAATATTTATGCCTGAAAATCCACAAAATAAAATAAAAGGCACTTTTCGGCCATGTTTTTTTCTTGCCTAAATCAAAACAGCTGGATGGTGTTAAGCGGGAATTTAAGCCTTATCGTCATCTACGCAAGGAGTGTTATCGATGGTGGCTCGATTCAAAATATTACACGACGTAGTGCATCGCCATTGCCAAAACATTGTCATCGCTTCGAGATAAATAAATTTTAATAAAAATCTTTGTAAACATAATTGCCGGATTAACTAAAACAATTACCAACAAATCTGTAGATGTAAAATCTGTTTTGTTAAAAAATCACAGAAAATCTTCCCAGCTAGATCGTGACTTCTGAAAGTTAGTTTTTTCTAGCTAAGTGAGACAGAGTGGAGATAATCAATTGATTGTTCCGCTGTGGTCAGTTGTCACGCCAAACTTTACGATTGGGAACTTTTAGATTTGCAATTGAATTCCAAGTGGAGTGACCAATTTATGCTGAGCGGCAGGGTCGGATCAGTAATTTTGCGCCCTGTTTTATACAAAAGTAGGTACATACAGTGATCATAGATCTACAATTAGAAGGGCTACTGTGTACTAATATCTCCTTGAAACTTGTTCTACTATTAGAAAGCGATAAGCGGTAGTTTTAGTTGGGAGAGTTGGTGGTTAGTTGGAGGTCAAATATAATACATCAATGGGTTCTTTGACAAAAAGTGAACATTGAAGAAAAATAAAAATAAAACAGATAACAAAACTAACCAACCTAACCTAACTCAACCCAATCTATTATTTTATCATGTTCTCTTATCACGATCTGTGTAAACCGATTTGAAAATAAACTGCATAATCTTAACTTACACTAACGATGCCATCGACTGCATTTGACTTAGGTAACGAATTTCTTTTCAGCATGATGCATTTTTTAAAAATTATTTATTTATTTTAATCACGGAAGTAGAAATTAACCCACTTTCCGACATCAGAGAAACAGAATTGTAAAGCACATCGTAATTGACTACTATTATTTATTGACACTCTAGTGGTGATAAGGTTGAAATTGTCACTTAATGCAGGCCGTCTGTTAACATAGTGTTATAAAAAGACTCATTAAAAATATCCGGCTAAAGCAAATACCGTTGTGTTCTATCTGAGTTATTTAATTAAAGCATTTGTAATATCTAAAGGCAACGAAATTTTGAAACCATAACAAAAGCTTTGAAAGACTGGCACTATGAAGATAGACACAAATAACTAAGATTACCAACGTTAAAAAAGAAGAGCAGAGGGTGACTTGATTAAGACTTTCAAAAATGTATCTGGACATTATAGTTGCCCTGGCATCTAAAAGGTCTTCAGCACCAACAAAAATATTTAAAAAAACACCTTTGGCATCCAATCCTGAGAAACACTTCATTGCTAATAGAAAAGTGGATTGGTGACGGAACAATCTTCCACAACATGTCATCCATTCTACTAATATAAAACAATTTAAAGTTCGATTTGATTTTTATTCTGATTAACTTCTTGTATTTTTATTTTATTTTATAGAAACAAACAGTAAATGATTTACAGAGATGAAACAATATACAGGAATAAGATACTTCATGTTGTGTTCATATCATATGTTTCCTTGTAATGTCTGCTAAGTGGTATGTTTATTCGTTAATTACCAGGTGACGTTTGTAGTATATAGGTGTGTGTGTGTGACGTGTGTAATGTATGTGTGAGTGTTTCTGTTTCTATGCGCATTGAACAGTTTAAATTATTGACATGATGCCACGTTTGAATTTGGGCAGTGAATCCGAAAAAATGTCAATGTTAGAGTTAAGACAAATATTATTTATAGTATGAAGAGCTCGGTTAATTGGCGAATTAGATGCTGCATTTGTTTTATAGTTAAACATGTGGAATAGCACTGTATGTCGTGTACGTCTCAAAGGTATGTTAAAGTTAATAAGGGACAGATGTTCGGTACAGTCTTCATTGTTTAAAATTCTGTGTATAAATATTGAGTCAGCTAATACTCGTCTTTGCTGCAAATTTTCAAATGTACACTCAAAGTTATTGTTGAATTTGTAGGTAATATATTTTAAAAACTCAATTACTGTTAAACTTATTTTGAAATCAAATATGAGCACTTCAACATAATGCCACCTGTTCATTAAATATTTTTTTTGCTCCAATAAAGCGCACGAGTCCCTTTCTGTCCTCGTTTTAATAAAAATCAGAAGTTCCTTAGACTTTTTTGTCTCAATAACAGCTTTTTGAGTTCACGTTGGAATGTTTTAAGTTATAAGGCAACATTTATTGTTGTGGATTATTTGGCTATATCAATTTGTTTAGTCCCATACCATTTCGCGTTTTATCTGTTCAGAAATGTAAACATTGTCTTTTATATATTTAAACGCAAAGCATTGATCTTTGTGTTGTTTTTTTATTGGGTCGATGTTTTCTTCAATATTGAAATCGTGCGCTTGTTTGTTTTTCTCACTGAAAATAGTGAAAATGTTGTCATGATTTGCTTTTGTCGGTTTTTGTGTATGTTTATGAATCGAAATAACTGAGTATTGAATATCGAGGATTTTTTATTGCTTATTGGATTCGGATGGCTTCTAACCTTTGATAATTGTAGAGGAACCTTAAAAGAATATTAGCTATGGTTTGACATGAATTTGTTTTGATGTGAATCTGAAATAATTGACAGAATTTCGGAAAGAAGTTAACGAACTCATCTAAGAACCTGGAGGTTGATAGTTCGAATACTAAATAGATTGTATTGAATTAATAGTTATTTGTTATTAAAAATTTTAGTCATATAAAATTTATAAAGTTATAAAGGTTATTATAACAATAACCTGTAACAAGCAGCTGATATACAAGAAATTTGTGAAGAAGATCTCTGTTTCTTTTCTTGTGTAACAACAGAGAACAAAATTAGTTAAAAATTCTCCCAAATTATTAATATTAAGGTGAAATAGATTTTCAAAAGTAACTAAAATGATAAAGGTGTCAGCAATATGACCCTCAAACTGAATTTCACTGGTCAGCAAAATAACCTCCACACTGAAGTCCACTTGTCAGCAAATTGACCTTCAAACTCAAATTAGTCACAAAAATGACTTTAAAACCGGAGATCATTTATATCAGCAGATTGACCTTCGAACTGAAGTTCATTTGCCAGCAAATTGACCTTCAACAATGGTGATGAACTTACCACAGATTGCGTGTTGCAGTCTTGTCCGCCCATCGTCAGGTCCAGCCTGAAGAGGTCACTGTTGATGACATCGATGTTGCAAGTTTCGGACCTGCCCAGCGCGTAGATGCGGCCGTTGAAAGGTTTGTTGGTGCGCACCTGTATGGCGATCCTCGTGTCCTTGCAGTTCACGGAAACTGAAATGAAAGACAATCATAAAATAGAACAGTCACAAAACAGAACGTTTATCTTCTTTCTTATGGTAGGGGGCAACGAGGGACATCTAGGAGCGAGCAAGTCTAGTCCATTCGTTGACCACACGATCGGTGGTCTACATGTGCATCATGTGGGCACAGCGGCTTTGGGAGGACCTTATCCTATTGATGGAGGAAGAGGAAGTGACAAGTCAGGCTCTCTCGCAGTGGGGTCGTGTACAAGATAAGCATTTCCAACGTAATTCGTAACGTTACCACATAAATTAACACCTAACTTTTGGAGCGAGAGATCCAGAAGGGTTTTCGGGAACAGAACATTGAAGAAAGGTGAAGAAAAACTAAAAACACAACAAATCTAACCTATACTAGGAAACCTATTATTTTAACACGGACACTGGCATGAAGGACAATCATGTGTTACTCAGTTCCATGACACAACAATACAGTGACAAAACAGAAAAATGAAGAAAATTAATGAAAAATAACAAAAAAACAAATAATAAACCTATCCTAACCTAAACTAACCTAACCGAACCATTTCTTCACCTTTCAGGATATTTTACGGTTCCATGACAAAAGAAAATAGGAACCAATATAACTTACAATGATTACAATGATTTTTTTACATGGGTTAAGCGTAGAGGAACTTTGAAATAGGATAATGTAGCATGTAAGATTTTTAAACAGTAATAATTTATCATAGTTTGTTGATCATGTATTGGAAACTACAAATCATACATTTGATTTTAATAATGGTATAGAGATTTTTCACTGTGACACTTGTGATGAAATACGTTTAGATAAACTAGAAATTTTATAAATTAGAAAAAGTGTAAAGAAGAGTTAAATATTACCAATGATCGAAAACCTTTTTGAATGATCCACGGCTGAATATGTTTCCATTGTAAATCACCTCTCTTTATCTCACTACATCTTTAAATCTATATTTGTAATTTAGTTTTCAGTAAACCTTGATGATCTAAACAACAAAAAGTGGTTAAACAAAAGTGCTTACCATCATAGCATGTTCCAGTTTTGTCACAATTGGCATCAGTCCTGGTCAAGTTGTTGAGCGTTGGGTCTTGCTCAGTCTCGATGGTGATAGGCAAAGTGTTCTCTGAGGGGGCTCCGCTCAGTGGGGCTTCTGAAATAAAGATAATGGAACAATAATTAGTATGGTAAAATATATATGCATTGTAATTCGTCAAAATGCTGACCGTAAACTCCACAACTATTAATACAATTTATTGTTGATATACAAATTTGTTGAACTACAAGACTCTTATTTTGGTATTTTCATATAAATTTTTAAATGATTCGTTTGATAGTCCAGATTTGCTTGCACTGTTAAGCTTTCGGATTACACTACGTAATACTAGAAGTCAAGATTTATTACAGCGTAGAAATTCTGGGACTAACTGCCATATGTATTCCTCATTGCACAAAATACTAATGTACCAGTCAGTAGATATCTTCAATATTTATCACAGCAAAAAAAAAAACAAAACTGTTTAATTGTTACTATTCCCATGTAAAAGCCCTTAAAAAGGATGTCAATAACTGAATATATAAAAAAAATAAAAAAAATAATAATTCGTCAGCACATTAAATCTAAAATCGACAAAAATGCACTCTTAGGTATTGAAACTCTTTTCGTGTAATTCATCGGCATGTTAACCTCAACCTCTACATATATTTTTGAATGCCACTAGGTACACACAAGATTTCCAATATTCGGTGAATCGAGTGATAGATATTCTGTATCGCTCCGCTGAAGAACACCATTCCGAATGATGCTAACGAAACGGCTCTTGTCATATCTGATAGTTATTATCCGATGCAACTAGACTTTTCGTAAATAGTAAAATGGTGACATGACGCAGGCCTCATCATAAATACTCATCATATCTCCACATGCTTCAGTAACAAGTACACCTGAAATAATATTTGACAACTTTACATGTATTCATCAAAACATTCTACAGCCCGGCAAATGCGATAAAATTGAAATCTGATAGTATTATTACGCTATCGTCCGGACGGTTTCGGCCCTCTGATTGGTCAAATTCAAATTGTTGTGACAAACTATACGATACTGATTATCTTTAAAGACGGTTGCAAAAAATATTTAAGCACTGCAAGTCTCCTATGAGATCAGATTCTATTAGATACAGTAACAGTTAATATCAGTTGTAGACATGTAGTGAATAATAGTGTTTCATTTGAAATAATCCATAACAAATTATAATACAATTTCATTTATTCAAACAACTGTCATTCTTATTATGCCTACATTGAACATGATTTTATTCATTAACTCCTTCCTGTTCCGTGTTTTAATAATATGTACTCAGCTTCTCTCTGAAGCGGGTTTTCAACTGCTAGTGGTAAATGAATACGTTTATTTGGGAGTGATTCTTGGTTGCCATTTGAAATTGGACATTCAAATAAACAATATTTGTAAAAGACTGAGAGCAATTGTGAGTAGCGGATATAAACTGAAGTGTTTCGTTCCTGTGAATATTGTAAAAATCTTGTACCCATCACTCGCAGAATCAACTCTACGATATGGAATAACCACTTTCTTGCAAAATAAATTTCAAATTACCTAAAATAAGTACAAAATTTTATGGTTAAGTTACTAGTTTCAAAAAATATTTTATCGCAGAAGAGTAACATTTCATTGTTCCTTCGAAACTTTAAAATCTTGCCTGTACAGACAAGATAAGAGACAAAATATTGATTCAGCATATATCTGACTCTGAATATAAAAAGAAATTGGAACATGAACACAACACTAGGTTCACAAAGAATGAAGGCATGCTTGTTACAAAATATAGCAATAAATACGGACAGCGAACCCTAGAATAGAACGTTCTCGTAATGCATGTTGCCAAGCAACATAACAAATTGTAAATTCCCAAATAGATTCAGATATATGCTGAAAACATGGCTCATAAGTAGAAATACTTTATATAATCATCACTATCAATCAATAGCTGTTATTTATTAACATGTAGATTTAGTGTTATTTTAGATTGTGTGCCAATAATAATAATTTGAATATCTTATAAGAATATTATGTATATTTATAATTGGTAATAATATTTTGTATACATATTTATATTGTAATTGAACATGTACATCCTGTTGACAAACTGCTTAATTGTAGTTAAAAGGGGTAATACTTTAAAGAACAATAAATTAAAATTTCTAAAAGAACTTTGATTGGCTGTAGTAATCTTTAGTGACCAGAATTAGTGAATAGCCAGGTAATTTTTAAACTTCCTTATCCAGATTTTTCTTACCCACCACTTCCTACAACTACAGAAAACACCCCAATTGAGAATGCTTTTGTCCCAGTATTATTTACAGATACTTTAATAGTACACAACTGCTGATCCTGTACAAATCGCAAGTGCGCCCTACTGTCGAATTTGGCAGCCATCTCTGGTCCGGAGCTCCTAAATACCTGAGAAAAACCCTTGACTCTGTGCAAAAACGGGCGGTCCGTTTGATAGATTCCCCAATCTTAACAAACGGACTGCAATCTTTAGAGCACAGGCGTCAGGTAGGTATGCTGTCCTTGTTCTATCGGTATTACAATGGAAGATGCTCTGAGGAACTAGCGTCATTGATCCCTTCGGCACCGGTGCGTAGTCGGGATACACGCCAAACGCGCGCCCAACATTTGTACACGGTTGACATTTGTCACATGAGAACGGGTCGCTTCTACGATTCGTTCTTAAGTTCAACAGCTCGGCTGTAGAACGAACTGCTGGCCTCTGTGTTTCCTCCCTCCTACAATATGGGACTCTTCAAGACCCATGTTCACTCCTTCCTCTCCACAAAAAAGACCCTCCACACAGCATCCCCAAAGATGACATAGGCCCTGAGGGAAATTATTTTCTTCAGGGCCTTCTGTGTGGAGTTAATATATAAAAAAAAAATAGTAGAGTGGGGATTATTTTGCGTCATTTTAGATAAAATAAAAAAGTCCACTCATTCCGAACTTCTACCGCTTTATAACACATTTCTCTTGAACACTTTAAGATATTAAGATTTTAAAAAAATATATGTTGTTTTTAAAGTTAATATCTATATTCGTTCAGCACTGGAGCACCCGGAAGACCCATGGTCTTCACCAATTCCTGACACATCCACGAGTCCATAGAGACATAAAGCATACTCATATGTAAAGCATTTAAGCATTAAAATGAATCATCAACACAAGAAAGTTTTTTTTTTCAACTTTGAGGATTCAAAAAAAAAAATCGCAAATTGCGCCACAATACGAAGTATGTGAAAAAAATACAAATAAATAGTAGTATATCTGTGTGTGAGGATATAATGGCCAAACGTATGATTCTAGAGATAGCCTCATTTTTAATGTCAGTGCCATACAATTTTTTCTTAAAAAAATGATGACTCCTTCATTTGTACACGCAATTGCTTCGTACGAAATTTTATAGCATAGTAATGATCAGCAGAATCCATTTCTAGCAAAAAAAAATAGCCTCTATGTCTATGAAAGAGGATTATCAGCCCACTGTGCATCGCCAACTACCGCCTAGACCACTTCACCTCCTGCATCCGGTGTCATCATCATCGGTCCCGAAGTCATCTCCCATGCTGCATCTCTCTCTCTCTGGTTTCAATCCTGGGATTGGTTTGCAGCAATTTCATCTAATCTCCTCTTCCGTTCTTCCCTGTCTTGTGCGGCTCTTTTGACTTCTGCATATGATGAGCAGCGCACGTCCACCAGCAGGTCCTCCAGGTACTCTCGTACTACCTACAGTTGGTCCCCTCGGTCATACCCTCCATTATGACATGCAAGAGGCCTTCTTGTCGTATAACATGGCCGATCCATCTTGCACGCCTTTCGGACAAGGTCCTGAGCAGGTGCCTTCCTCCTTCGATTCTTTGGAGAACCTCCTCATTTGCAGAGATGTGCTTTATTTCAAATAAATCCATTTCAAATGCAAATGCAAAATGGGTATTTTCCATTTTGCATTTTAAATGCTTTTCTAAAAACCATTTTGCATTTTAAATGCTTTTTTGCAACATTCTTCCTACTATCTCCACTCATCTTTTTTTCATAAGTCCCAAATATCAGTCGGTCCTCGACCTCGCTATGAGAGATAATTTACATTTGTCAAGTTGCTCCCTGGTAGGAGCCCTGGCAATTGAGTGATACCATTACAAAAAATACTGAACACGGGGCCATGACGCTGTAATATTAAATGTTAGATAGCAGTTTCTATGTTTTTACGTTGGCAACATTAGTCCCGCGCAAATTTTTTGTGGTTTCATAATCTGTAGTCGTGGTGTTTTTGGATTTACCATCATGTAATATGTTTGTTCTACATTGATGTCCATTATTAAATGACAAATTTATTTAAAAATTCTATAATTATTTAAATTGTTTGAACTGAGAAACCATTTTGCATTTTCAATGCATTTTGAAAATAAGTATTTTGCATTTTGCATTTGAAATGCTTTTCTAAAAACCATTTTGCATTTTGCATTTTCAAATGGAAAAGTTTTGACCCATTTCCATTTTGCATTTCAAATGGTTTTGGGTACCCATTTTGCACATCTCTGCTCATTTGTAATATGGTCTCTCCAGGAAATTCCTAACAGTCTTCTATGCTGCCTCCTGACTCAATAAAAACACTGTGACCTTCAACATGCATCTTTCATTGTATCTCCGTCACCTGATCCCCAAATATGTATACTTTTACCATATAATATATAATGACATTTCCATGATAGAAAAAAATCGCAAGGTTTGCTCGGAAAATTATTAAAAACACATTTTGTTCTGTTATTTAAGGTGCTATAGGTATGAAAAAAATTCACAGCGTACCTTTAAATGCAACTTAAGCGTTCGTCAAGAGATTTTCGCCCTATTTTAAACGAGACGTGTTTTATTAAATATTTTCATACCTTTCGTTTAGTTATTATAGTTTTTTTTAAATGTAAGAGCTTTCCCTCTAAAATTCGTAGTTACATATCACTCTTTCAAACCATCTTCTTTTTCTTTTTGAACACCGCATCTCTGCCAAACGAAGTTTCCGAAATAAGAAGGCTGTATATATATATATATATACAGTTCAATGTACCGAAAGTGAATCATCACTCTTCACACACACGTTTCCTTGAATACATTTAGTTAAAAAAAGGATAATTGATTAAAATCACGATCGCATAAAAATATAGATTGATTTGATATATTCATGTCAGTTCGAAGTTCAAGTTTGGTTAATGGATTTTTTTCTGACATTTTCAAAATCGTTATTTTCCTAATAAATAAATTCTGAATTATCAAAATCTTGCATGGTTTTTATGCAACAATTTTTTTTAATAAATTTTCCAAATGCTACAAAATAAATTGAAATATCTACTTATATAGTTATTACTTAAAAATAAATAATTTTGTTTTCTTTTTTTTTTTAATTAATTAAAATTACGCATTGATTTATTTTTGTTTAATTTATCCACGAAGGAGGCTCTGAGGAAAATATTTCTCTCAGGACCTATATCATCTTTAGGGATGCTGTGTGGCGGGGGAGTGATATGAAGGGTGGGTAGCAATCTAGGGGACAGTGTACCCAGGGGTATGAATCCAGCGATACAAGACTACGGGTCGAGAGAGAGCAGTTGGAGGGGTCAAAAGATCTTTCAGAACCGGCTTCTCTCGATCCGGCAGCTCCACCAAGACCTGAACGCACCTCACCCGATTAACCCGGGCACACCTGCTAAGTCACCAAACGTAGCGAACCACTTGGGGTGACCTACGACGGAGGTGTTGCCCGCCTCCGAAACTAGATTTTTTTTTTAATATAGCAACTCTCTTTCTTCTTTTGATCTGAGAGTAATATTTACGAAACCGTGCTTGTGTAATTTGTTTGAACGTTTTTGGGAACTAGTCTATAACCATTTGAATTAATTCGACGATCTTTTTAACTCTTCATTAAACTATAATAATTTAAGTTGTGACTGTCTGTCTGTAACTCGACACAATGACAATTCAAGACGAATCTGAAAAATAATTTACTGAATTCGTAATCAATTATTTTCTAAAGACAATCATTTTGGCTTGATTACATTTTAATTGAAGTAAAATAAATACGCAAAATTGTCAATGGAAACGAAATTATTGAAATATTAATTTTTGTAACATCTGTACATAGTAATTACTAATTTTGTAGGCACCTAAACCGTTTTGTGTGAATTTTATAAGCAATTATAATCCGATTTTAAAGATGGTGACATCCTGCTTTTTTCACTAAAATTCTGCTACACAATTATCACTGGCTTACATCATAATACTAAATGGCAAAGTTGTCAAAGATTCCCACCCATGTGTCGTGGATTTTATTCCTGCGCTAGATAAGTCCTCCATCGTTGCACAAGTAACATTTGGCGATCCACATTGGCGTCTAACATACGGAACCGGGCAAAAGATTCATTGGTTGTTTTTATTTTACGCAATAAATAACATTGCAAAAAAGCATGTTTTATTTGATTTTGTAAAGTTCAGCCACAAACTTTAATCTAGAACAGTTAATTTTCTACATTATACAATGAAACCATATCCGAAAAGTGGTTCATAAGTAGGAGGTTTAACTCTTCAAAGATTTTTTTAGGCTTGATACTTTATTTTTTTCTAGGTCTATAAAAAGAGTTAAAATTAATTTAATAAGTCAAATTAATTTTTCAATACAGCAAAGGCCAAGATGTGTTATACTTGTAGTAATTAATTAGAGAATCTACAACATTTTTAAGCGAACGAATTTTCAAACCAAAAATACATAATATTGTATAATGTTGTATTACTTCGCATTACATCGCCTTAATCGCCTAGAAAACCCTCGTGAGGAGGATTGTGAGAATTATTCTTATACAATATTTAACTTACTGTAATTACCGCTTAAGCCATAATCATGTATAAACAAAACTTAAATATAAACTAATGAAAAAATATATAAGTTACTCGTAAACAGGGAACGTTTGTCTTTTTTTATAAAAAAAAGAAAAAAAGGTGGTTTGTTCTAAAACCAATCTCGAAGTAATGAACTGGAACCGTATCATAGATAATAAAATTAATAGACTGGCCCCGATCTGGGTATCATTTCGGCGACTAACTAACTAACTAACTAACCATCACGCCGTTTCACCACATGGTTAGGCAGTGAGGACGGACCGCCAAACAACTCGGTCACACCACACACTTCTTGCCTCATTCACATTCACACATCGTCTCATGCATACTCTTCTATTATTCTGACTCTTGACATGGCCCGACTCGGGTATCTGATTCACTTGCTATTTCCATGTTTTCCTCGGGCGTCCCCGATTTCTGCTACCATTCACATTTTTGTCATATATCCTCCTAACACTCTTTTCTTCTTTCATTCGATCTACATGTCCAAACCATCTAAGCGTCCATTGTATTTGTCCTTGTATTCTTTGCGGATCTTCACATTTCTCACGCGATCATATATGGTTTTACCACACATATGGGATCATCTTATTTTACATCATTCAGTCTACTTTCATCCTTCCTCCGCCAGTTCCATGTCTCACTGTCAAACATCAGGGTAGGTAACAGCACTCCATTGTAGACTGCTAACTTCGCTTCTTTGGACAATGTTTTGCTAACGCCAACTGCGTTCAGTTCTCCATTAATGGAGTTACCTGCATTTACCCTTCTTTAAATATCTCTGTCAGCCTTCCCATCTCTCGTAAAATACTTCCCAAATACACAAACTCATCCACCTGCTCCAAGTATTCCTCATTCACAACTATATTGCACACTCTTTTCGTACTCTCTCTTTCAAACACCATGACTTTTGATGAGTTCTAGGCAAACTACGTGACCATATTTTGGGTTCGAGAATGCTTTGAATAAACTATGGCTACCAAAGAGCGCGCATTGAAATAACTAGACACTGTGCAGAAAAGTAAAGTTCGCTATAATAAGGCAAAGGTTTGCAACGCAGTTCATTGTGGCACTTTTCCTCTAAGTATCTGATGGTTCCTTTTTCAAACGAACCGTCTGGCATAGCGATGCTAAAATTTAGAGAGGTAGGTAAATTATAACACATTTGTAAAAGTGTCTAACTGAATAGTGTAACAAAATATTTAAATTTGGAAACAAGTTCGAACTTTTGGGATTTGCACTAAAGTTTTTTACGCAGTCAACAATTTGCACACAATCGTAAAAAGGATTAGTAAATTCGAGGACGTTGACTGTTGAATAGTATCAGATTAATTTGTTGAGAAATCACAGAAGGGAAACGGTCACATTTTGGTTTGCTCCCCTTTTCCTGAAAGGCTGAATTAAAATTCATTTGAATTTCTATGAAATAAAAATGACGAAAATGTACTGAATACATTAGAAAAAGATTGAAAATAATGTGTGAGCGAGTTAGAATACCCGATGAGAAAATAAGATATTTAATCTCATTGTATCTTGTCTGCCTACCCCTGTAAGCAAATATCATGATGAATCTGACTTGCTAAATTATTTAAAAAAAAAATGCACGATCTGCGCTTTAAGCTCAAACAAAAAACATAGCTTTTTTATAAAAGTTCATCAAAACACGACAGGTTGACGTAAAATTGGGAGGAACAACTTTTCCCATCAACTACTTTTTAGACAAAAAATTGCTGACATCCTACATAATTTAACTCGAAACGAATTGTAAAACGCAATTATTTTTAAGTAATTCTGGTTCCTTCGAAATATTTAAGTGCTGTTTTTATTCACTTTACGAAGCTTGCCATAAAAACTTGTATATTTTGTTGAGTCAATACTGCCACCACATCATTTGGTGGTTAAAATTATACGTTTTAAAGAATTATTGATAAATTGTTTTAAGGCTTGTGTACTTAGTATTTATTTAATTTGAATTTCAGGCCCAGCTGGGCTTTTACAAGTTTATTTATTTTTAACATAATGTTAAGCGATCATAACATCGCAAAAATAATAGATTACGAATAAAAATTTATAAGTCGAAGCAGAGCTACAAATACCAGGGCAGTTTGATTAATTAAATTTGTCGTTCTACTTTCAGATATAAATTCTATCAAGACTTGTTTATATTTGGTGATTGATGTATAGAATATGTAAACAATATCCTTAATCATTTATTATTTGTTTCTCAAATTATCTTTATTATTTAGTTGGTTAAAAATTATATATTTGATTTGGAAATCGCATGTGAATTTGAGTGCTTACTTTTAATCTTACAAGGAGAAAAATAAGAATTGATGATTTATTAAAATCCTGTTAAAATTCCAGGCTATTTTCTAATATAGCTGATTTATTAAAATCCTGTTAATAGCAGGTTACAACAGGCTATTTCCTAATATTGCTGATTTATTAAAATACTGTTAAAATAGCAGTCTATTTTCTAATATTTCTGATTTATTAAAATCCTGTTAAAATAGCAGGCTATTTCCTAATATTTATTTATTTATTTATTTATTTATTTATTTATTTACGGACAAATAGTCCATTAACAACACATTAATTACACGAATAAGTTTTATAAACAGAGATGACAGTGAAAGGAGAGCATATATAAATGAGGAGCGAAGACAATAACAATGACAATAATAATATAAAAGTAAGAATGGGAGATAATAATAAGTCAAAGCATGAAGATGGTTCAAAGGGCATTAGAAATTAGACATTGCGTATTGACTGTCGAAAGTCATTTAGGCATATACCACAAAATTCAATGCTTTGACTTGACAGTGAGTTGACAAGTCTCGACATTCTAGACAAAGGAGAATGGTATCCATAATTGGTAGAATGTTGATTGACGAACAGCAATTCATTATTTCGGAGTCTACGGGAAGGGATGTTGAATTGGATAAGTTGCAACAAAGCAGGTGAGTCTGTAATACCATTGATAATCTTGAATATGCAAATCAGATCAGTGTCCCTTCTACGTTTCTCCAAAGAAGAAATGTTTAAAGTTTGTTCAACTTCATCATATGAGTACTCTCCTCTTTCAAGACCCAACCTCCAAGCGATTCCTCGTAGGAAGCGATGTTGTACGGATTCTATGTGACAGATGTGGACAGCATAGAAAGGAGACCAAATAACACTAGCGTATTCAAGGTGAGGGCGAACTAACGAGCAGTAAAGAGTTTTAAGGGTACTTATATGTTTAAAGTCAGAGGTTATTCTATGAACGAAGCCAAGTAGTTTAAGTGATTTGTTAACAATGTTATTAATGTGCTCACGGAAAGAAAGTTTGCAGTCTAGAGTGACCCCAAGATCCTTGATAGATGTTACAGTAGATAAACAAACATTGTTTAATTTATAATCAAACTGAATAGGTTTTTTGGTTCTATAAAAGGACAAAATTTTACATTTATCAACATTAAGTTCCATGCAGTTTATTTTGCACCAATTATTAAACGAGTCAATATCACGTTGAAAATGTAAGCAGTCAAGGTAGGATTTAATTGTCTGAAGAATCTTATTATCATCCGCAAAAAGCCAGAAGCGTGTATGAGAAAAAACTTTGGTGATATCGTTAATAAAAAGGTTGAAGAGAAGCGGGGCCAAATGAGCTCCTTGGGGAACGCCGGACGTTACGTCAATGTTAAAGGATTCAAAGTTGTTTATTTTAACCCTTTGTTTTCTATCGCTCAAGTAAGAGCGAAAGAATGATAACAACGGGTTTCTAATGCCTATAGCATAAAGTTTGGCCATGAGAATCGAGTGATTTACTTTATCAAAGGCTTTGGAGAAATCAGTATAGAGTACGTCAACCTGAGTGTTGTCTTCCAAGGCTTTAACAATGGTATTTGTAAAGGACAATAAATTAGTTGTTGTAGATTTCGCCGATCTAAATCCATGCTGTTCATCAATCAGAACATTTTTGAATATAGGAGTGATTTTCTTTGTAATTATCGACTCAAATATTTTTGGAATACAAGATATAATTGATATTGGTCTATAATTTTCAATGTTTGACTTGTTCCCGGACTTAAAAATGGGTCGAATATATGAAATTTTCCATGAATCAGCAAATGTTCCAGATGAGAGTGATAAGTTGTACAACATACAAATTGGGTTAGATAATGAATATTTACATTCTTTTAGCAAGATTTCTGGAATGCCATCAGGTCCGGTACTTTTTTTGTTAGAGAGTTTACTTAAAGATTGGTAAACCTCTACAAGTGAGATTTGGCAATCATTCAAGTCAATGTTGTAGTCATAGTTGAGTGGAGGGATGTTGCATGAGGCACCAGAATATACAGAGGAGAAGTGTTTAGCAAAAAGGTTGGCGATGTCAAGACCGTTAGTAGCATGAGTTTCATTATAGTGCATACTAGAAGGAAGATCATTATCAGTACGCTTTTGCGCAACAAATTGCCAAAATTGTTTAGGGTTTTGCAGTAATTTTGACTCAGTAACTTCTACATAAGATTTATAGCATTTGGCTGATTCGATTTTGGACAGTTCCCTTAAATGAGAAAATTTTCGATACAAGTTTAAGTTGCCAGTGTCTTTAAATAGCTAATGAGTTTTCTTTTTTTCAATTATTAACTGATTTATTAAAATCTGTTCATATCAGGTGATAGCAGGCTATTTCCTAATGTTGCTGATTTATTAAAATCCTGTTAAAATAGCAGTCTATTTCCCCTAATATTGCTGATTTATTAAAATCCTGTTCATACAAGGTGATAGCAGGCTATTTCCTAATGTTGCTGATTTATTAAATTCCTGTTAAAATAGCAGGCTATTTCCTAATATTGTTGATTTAATAAAATCCTGTTAAAAATGTGATAATAGGCTATTTTCTAATAAACTTTTAGTACCTTCATAATACATCAGAACACGTGTTCAAGCAGCTGCGTTTAACCTGTTATTATATAATAGTTAAATGCTAAAATACTTTTTTGTATAATACGAATAATTTGAAAAGATTGTTTTAATAACATAGCCTAATTTTATATCAGTTAGTTTTATCCAACAAATTAATATATTTCGCTTATCATGTTTATCAAACAAGCGCACGATCTGAGAGTAAAACTAAAGTCTGATTACTTAGCTCATTTAGCTAACAAGCATCTAACACACTGATCTTATCTGACTAATCAAGTGTCTAATCACTAAACTTGCCTAACTAACAAACGCCTAATTAACGAGCTTATCTAAATAGCCAGTGTCTAATCCAGGGGTCGAGAACCTGCGGCCCGCGATCACTTTCGGTGCAGCAAAAAAAGTAAAAAAAAATAAATTCAGAACACTTTCTTTTTCCGATACATTTCAAGGCATTATTACAAAAACTAGGGAAAGATACAACGTGACTGACAGATACTTACATATGCAACTAGAAAGCAGTTTAGACACAAATAAATAGGCGATCCATCATCCCTTTATAATTTCTAATTATTATACTAATAAGAAAGCAATTTTTTGATAAAATTTTTGAGGGTAGTGCTAATTAAACTGAGGACTCTCTTACAGATAAAATTACAGTTGACGATTCATGTCCAGACGGATAGAGAGGGAAACCATTATTGTGTTTGAAGTGCAGTTTTAAAATTCTAGTTGCAGACTACGTGCTGCAAAAATCGAAGGAAACCATTTTCGAGTTCTAGGTGTATTTTTAATTAAAGTCGGGAACTGGCACAATGATTCACTCTTAAGGAAAAACCAGTTTTGTGTTCAGAATGTTGCGATAAAATTTTAGTCGTTGATTTACAAATCCAAGATGCAGACTGGGTGCTGCAAAATCAATTTCAAGTGCTGGGTGTTGTTTTAATCAAAGCTTCAACTCGCACGAAGATTCAATCTTAAGATCATTTTTATTTTCCGAATGATGTGTTAAATTTCCAGAAACCCTTTGCATGTTAAATTTTAGTTTCACACCATATGCTGCAAAATTCCGAGGAAAACCATTTGCTTGTTTCGCGTATTGCGATTATTTAAGCTCATGGACTCTTATGTAGAATTACTTTAAAGATTAAACCAGTCTTGTGTTTTGAACGCAACTGAAAACTCGATTTTCGGACCCATCTCAAGTACAAACCATACACAACTCAAGGGAAACCATTCTCGCGTTCCAAGTGCAACCTTAGGTTATGCCTTTTTTTCGATGAATTCTTGTCAGGTGTGATATAAAAAAAAAAAAATATCGAGAATTCCGATTCTAACACCCCGCCAGCAAAATCTTACATCGGCACTACAAACATCAAAATGACCCCCGAGGGCGAAAAGGTTCCAAACTCCTGGTCTAATCACTAAGCTTGTTCAACCACAAACGTCTGATCACTACGCTTGTCTAACTAAAAAATGCTTTTTTAATTAGCTTATCTAACTAACACACGCCAAATACATAACTGAAAAATAATTAGTATCGGTGAGGTTGTGTATTGTATCATGTCTTAAAATTGAGCCTTTCTTACTAACATACAAAATCTAGTAGCTAATTTTACCTAACTAATAAGTGTCTAATTACTGACTTTGTCTAACTAACAAGTCTGAGTTTATCTAATTAACAAATGCCTGGGATTGTCAGTAATTAATCAGTATCTAATTAGCGATGTAGTATTATTGTTTAACACACACGTCTTAATACTGAGCCTCTCTAACTAACATACAACTTCTAATTACTAAGCCTGTATAACTTACAGGTGTCTAATTACTGAGCCTGTATAACTAACAAAAGTCTAAATACTGACCTCTCTAACTTACATACATCCATTACCAAGCTTATCGAACTATTAACTAACACACGTTTGAAACGATCTTATACCTTAAATTATATAAATTAAAACATCTATTATTAAAGCCACGAGCAACGCCTCATTTCAAGACATTACTTAAAGTAATGCCCCCTACAACAGAATAAGCACAAACTGCCGCGTCGGATGTAAATTCCTTTACGCTACCTGAAATGGTAATATGGTGGTACGTAGTTTGCTTTATTTTTAGTCCACGCCGGTCATCAAACCTGAGGTAACCGAGTGCAGTAGATTCTTATGTACATTGTTACTTCTTGTTAGACTGTCAAAGGTACGAAGGGAAAATCTACTCAACCGCTAGATTTAACAAAGGTACTGCAGTAGGACCTTGCGGGATGCCGAATCGTATTATAAAAATTGTGTTTTTTTTGGCTTGAAAACTGTAGGGAAAACAATATTATTGCTTATTGCTGACAGCAAAATTGTTCTTTCGCACACTGATAACGTAAACATTTTATTTAAAAATAACTTTTGCCCTTTACCAGAGGCCAAATAAAATGAAAATAATTCTGCCAACAAAAAACTACATATTATCTAATATAAAATATTAGCGCAGACTTGTGAAATCACGGGATAGTCTGGATTCTTGACACATCAGTTCCAATTTTGAAAATGACAATTAAAATAATTTTCTGATAAAATATAAAATTATAAGTAGGTACCATATCGCTGGTCTGAATTATTCCCATAATCAGTCAAATTTTGAAGTAGACACTTAAATTCAAAGCAATTCTACGTATTATTCCTCCAAGAGTAAATCCGAGTTCATTGTAACAGCCAATATTACAATCAGTACAAATCCTCAAATGTTTTAGTGAAAGATTATCATTCAGAACCGAAACCTTTCTTGAAATGGTTTAGCCGTATTAAGTGACTAGATACTTCACAACCTTCCACTTACCAATCTCCTTCCCCTTAGATTCCGTTCAGCCTCACAGCATAACCCATTTGGGGAATCCATAGTCCCACCGTCTCCAAAGAGTTGGGAGCAATAAGGAATCTCCACCAATCATCGTGTTCACTTTTTAGCTTTATCGTGATTTGATTTGATGATGATTTTCGGGTCACTATGCCTTATTGCGCTTCCTCCTTATTTAGCCAACGTTTCGGTAAGCGGTGCAGTGTCCGACATCAGATCAGATGTTTACATTGTGTGATATATGTGGTTTTAGAAATGTGGAAATCCGAAAACAATACATCAAGAGCGGATGAACCAGAATCAAATACTTGAGTAGGGCCATGTCAAGAAACAGACCAACAGAAGAGTTCGAAAGTTAGTTAGTTATTTTGGTAGTTTCTGTCAACTTAAAAGTGGTGACGATTTAAAAAAAAATCGATATTATTTATTTATTGATCTTCTAGAGTTGACTCGTTCAGTTGATTTTGTGAGGTCCGTCTTTAGTTCATGATCTCAACAGTTCCGTGGTAACGTTGAAGGCATAATGTGTTTACAGGACCGTGCCCAAAGCGATCGTGATCGACCCCGTCACGATCAAATTCCAAATTGCGTCCATTTCGCGAAATGCCTGTGACTGCTACATACCGAAACTGGCCGTATCGGAAAATGACTGGCAGTAATTTTATTTACAGCAAACGGTCAGGCAGTGTACAACTAATGAAAATGGATGACAACGAATTGAATAAGAGTTATTTTTTTCGTTATCACGTATTTCCATTTGAGAACCGTTACTTTCGTCACGGGAAGATTTCAATTGCGACTACCGTGCGACTAATTTGATTTAACAAGTCTTCTTTTTTGTGATCTCTTCCAGGGGGGGGTAGGAGGTGTGAACAAAAAAAGAATAACACTCGTAGATTGGATTCCCCCTCCCCTAGGGTCGAAACCCCCCTCCATGTTCATTATGGCTTCGCCACTATTGGAAACCTTTCAGTTTCAGTTTCAGTGCCGGCAACCCGGGCGTTTATTTAAGGTTGGTTCTGTAGAGATGTTTTTTTTTTCATTACCCTCCTCACTAGACAAAGTCTGTTCTGAGGCTGGTAATTAACAATTTATATAAAAACCTCAAGTTTAGTTTAGTAAAAAATAGTAAAATAAAAATAATAAGAAAAAATAGTAGTAAAAAAATGAGTAATATAAAAATAAGTGTAGCAGATACTATATGTGTTGAAAAATTATGTATAAAATATGAAATGAGTATTTCGTATTATAATTAATTGTAAAATTTTGTGAGTAACAAATCACACGGAGAAAAATTACTAATAATTATGTAATATTGCAAATTATTTGTTATCCGGTTAAAAACGGGATTGCAGGTCCTTAACGAATGAATTGATAGGTTTCCTCATGTATTATCAAGATGTCAGCAAACGTGTTAATTAAAATCCTAATATTTCCCAATTTCTTCATTGTGCGTGCAACAGTACGAACACGTGTTCTGATTTGTTCGGAATTTAATAAAATTTATCAGGAAGAGGCCTGCAATCTTGTTTATAACCCGATTACCAATAATTGAGAGTGGTAGATACTCTCAGTATCGCCCTGGTGAGAGACAAACATTCAGAATTAAAACGTTGATTTAAATGGCTTTTGCCATGTTTGGTGACTATATCTGAATAACCAGGTACTTTCCAATCTTCCTCTTCGCAATCTCCTTCCCACCCCGACCACTTTCAAACTCAAACGCCAAACATACGCCAATTGGCATCAAAACATCGCCTCGTTCTACCAGTATTTCAACAGAAGATGCTTCGAGAATCTAGCGTCATTGATCAATATTTATTTATACTTGAAATTTATCTCTTGAGAACGGGTCGTTTCTACGACGCGTTCTTTTGTTCAGCAGGTTGGCTATAGAAAGATTTCACGGCCTCTGTGTTTCGTCCATTCCTTCCTTTCCTCAAAAACACCCAACTGCACAGCACCTCCAAAGATGACTGGTGGAGTTAATGTTTTGTTTTAATTGGAGATGCCACAGACACAGTTGATAGTTGAAGCACTTGGGACTCTTGTGCACACCTTTAGCGATTTCCATGAAGTTCTATTCAAGTCCAGAATTCCTAACCTTCTACATAGAAAAGACCCTAACATTGACTAGGTTGGTAATAGCCAGGTTTGCGGCGACTAATAAGGGTGTTTACCTTGGAGATGTATGGTTGCGGAACCGGCCAATGAAACACGATTTGTGGCGCGATTGATTATCTGCTTTCCCCGCGGGGACAAGTAGTGGTGGTTTCTTGAACAGTTTTAAATAATTGCGTAGTTGAAAACATAACCTCACAGGAACATTGGTAAGTTCCTTGGGTACGGATCAGAGATTGCGAAATTAGTTACGTACTAACCGGTTTCGGCCGAGTTCAGCAGCAATTTTAAATTAAAAATTTAAGAAATCTTGGTGAGTAAGTTAATTGTTCAAGATTTATCAATGTTTCTGAAAATTCATTGAATAAGGATGCAATAATCCCCCTTGCTCCAGGTAACATTGTGTCACATAAAGTGGCTGAACCTACTCATTTCATTAGAGTTACAACTTAAGTGTTACAATTTAAGCGTTACAAATTAAGTGCTACTACTTAAGAGATACAATTTAAATGTTACATCTTAAGTGTTACAACTTATGCGTTATAAATTAAGTGCTACTACTTAAGAGTAACAACTTAAATGTTACTAATTAAAGGTTACAACTTAAGTGTTACAATTTTAATGTTACATCTTTGGTGTTACAACTTAAGCGTTACAACTTAAGTGTTACAAATTAAGTGCTACTACTTAAGAGTTACAACTTAAGTGTTAAAAATTAAGTGCTACTACTTAAGAGTAACAACTTAAATGTTAAGAATTAAGGGTTACAACTTAAGTGTTACAATTTTAATGTTAGATCTTTAGTGTTACAACTTAAGCGTTACAACTTAAGTGTTACAAATTAAGTGCTACTACTTAAGAGTTACAACTTAAGTGTTACAATTAATGTGGTACTACTTAAGAGTTACAACTTAAGTGGTCTGAATATTGATCTCCGTGTTCCCCTTAGTATAATTTTTAATCAGTTCCATTAGAAAATTCGCAGAGACATGTTTAGGCAGTGCAGTAAATATTAATTACCCGACCCCAAGGCAAAATCAGATTTACAGTAGTAGTTTTTCATAACACTAATCATAATGATTGAAATTTTTTTATATCGCTGAATTATGATAAAAAATCACTTCAGGGACGCTGTAAATATACCAATATAAAACGTATATTAATATAACCATCACCTCTACCATAGGTCACCCCAGTGGCTTACTACGTTTGACGTGACTTGTTCATGAGTTGAGGTGTGTCCATGTCTTAGCGTCGGATGGTCTGCTCACAAAGTGCGTAGTGGAGACCGTTTGACCTCTCCATCCGGATTATCTTTACTCAACGCCTTGCACCAGCGTGCGAACCTACTAACGCCATCTCGTAATCCGCCATTGTGCTTGGCCGGGTTGGCAATATGTCCTGTACTTACATGCGCTTGCCCAACGTGTTCTGACAGCATTAAATGTTTTTTTAAATAGATTAATCGAAAATACTCGGTTTTAAGTCACTTTATTGTCTACAGGTTTCGGTACCTCCCTACCATCAGTACTGTTATAAAAATAATGCTATCAAGTGGTACACATATATACAGGGTGTATCGGCACGTACCCGACAAACTTTAACAAGCTATTCCTTAGCACATTTGGAGTAAAAAATGTTATGGGCACTTTGCTGTCCGGTAACATTTTTTTAAATAAAAAATTTACTATTCATATTTTCACCACATGTCACCAATGTTGTCAAAGTTTGAAAACCCATCTGGCAATATTTTGTTCGAGTTTCGTTGAATAATGTACGTACGTACCTACGTTGGCGCGCTTTTACAATCACAACGAAATGGCAAGGCACCATTCGTCTCTTTTTTAACTATTATTATTTAGTGTGTACGAAAGAGCGAGGACACTTTTTGACATACTTGCTAATAACAGCTGTTGAACACGAGAAACAATGCAAATGACAGTGACGGAGTGTGGATTTTTATTTATTTTTTGTTTTTTTTGGACAGCAAAGCGCCCATAACTTTTTTTACTCCAAATGTGCTGAGGAATAGCTGGTTAAAGTTTGTCGGGTACTTGCCGATACATCCTGTATATATACACATATTATCAAGAAAGAAAGGGACAGTTTACTAGAGTGGGATAGTATTTTCGTTTCGTTTTATTTCAAATGTGAAGTCACAGTGTGTTTGCATCTTTTGTAAAATTAAATGTTTTTTCCTCATCCTTGTAAAATTTTGTATTTATGTACGTAGTGAAAACTTCACATTGCTTCAATATAATGTGTAAATTATTAACTTCGATACAGGCTATTAGTCCTATAAAAAATATGTTTTATGTTCTGTTAGAAGCAATAAATAAATAAATGTTTTTGCTGAAAGGCAATGAAGCCATTCTGCCCATTCCTTGGCGCGCCACTGCCCGCGTATTATATTACTATATTAGAGAAGATTGGATTTGCAGTGGCGTAATCATTTTGATTACGGGGAATACCTCTTTAATGGCGCCGGAGAAAAGCGGAGAAGAATGACGAAGCGGTGAAAATAATCATATATTATATTAGACGTCATTACGTTCTCTTCTGATTGCCCCAAGGTAACCCCAACTTGCGTATATATGTTGCAGGAACGAATTAGACCTCGACATATACCCAGGAAAAAGGCAATAAAAAAATGTAAAAACAATATTTAAATTATCTATTTAATTTTTTGTGTTATTCTTGAGCCAACGTTTTGGAAAGCTTAACAGTTTGTTAAGCTTAATGTTTTAATGTTTTTGGCCTCTCGGATTTGCTCTGAATTTATGTGTCATATTATAAATTGGAACCGATTGCGTAAAGAATTCAGATAAGCGATAACGTAGAAAAATTATTACTGCTAATTTATTAGAAATATCTTCAAATTATTGTTAATCCGGTTAAAAACGAGATTGCAGGCTAAGTAGTGAATTAATAGGTTTCCTGATAAACTTTTCGTAAAATTTGATCATATATTATCACGATGTTGGAACACGTGTTCAAATAAACACTTCATCACAACCTGCACTTGCCCTGATAATGGACACTGCAAAGCATTCTGAAACATTGGCTAAAGATGGAGGAAGTACAATATTAAAAACCCAAAAATTAATCACATTGAAAAATCAAACCCGTAAAAAACAACGTAAAAAAAATTTATACTGTCTATTTTAAAATGTCTTTTAAAACATTGAGTAGAACTGGAGTCGAAAACTCTATCAACCTTGCCAAATGCCGATCGGGAAGGATAGAAATTTATTTCGCACATTAATACAGTGATTACATCCGATTTCAGAGAAATGTGTTTAAAGCAGAGATGTGCAAAATGGGTACCCAAAACCATTTGAAATGCAAAATGGCAATGGGTCAAAACTTTTCCATTTGAAAATGCAAAATGCAAAATGGTTTTTAGAAAAGCATTTCAAATGCAAAATGCAAAATACCTATTTTCAAAATGCATTGAAAATGCAAAATGGTTTGTCAGGTCAAACAATTAAAATAATTATAGAATTTTTAAACAGTTTTTTTCATTTAATAATGGACATCAATGTAGAACAAAACATATTACATGATGGTAAATCAAAAAATGCCACGACTACAGATTATGAACCACAAAAAATTTGCGCGGGACAAATGTTGCCAACTTAAATACATAGAAACTGCTATCTAACATTTAATATTACAGCGCCATGGCCCCATGTTCAGTATTTGAATCAGTATTTTTTGTAATGGTATCACTCTAGGGCTCCTACCAGGGAGCAACTTGACAAATGTAAATTATCTCTCATAGCGAGGTTGAGGACCGACTGATATTTGGGGCTTATGAAAAAAAGATGAGTGGAGATAGTAGGAAGAATGTTGCAAAAAAGCATTTAAAATGGAAAATGCATTGAGAAAAGCATTTAAAATGCAAAATGGTTTTTAGAAAAGCATTTAAAATGCAAAATGGAAAATACCCATTTTGCATTTTGCATTTCCATTTGAAATGGATTTATTTGAAATAAATCACATCTCTGGTTTAAAGTCGTCTAAAAAAGATGTATGTAATCAAAAAATAGAATTGTTTAGCGCCCTTGTGCGCTATTGTGTTGAAATTTTTTACTAAAAGGCAAATATTATTTGAAGTCCGGCTCTGCTCGAATGAACATTTCCTTCGGCTATATTCCTTGTATTGAACTGATGCTTTATTGCAGAGATTATTATTCTAACATTGGCATTGTTAACGGATTAAAATGGCGAACCACCATCTATCTATGCGATGTTATAACGGGATATACGCTATAATATACAGGGTGTCCGGGGGTAGAGTGCGCTAAATTCCACACGATGGTAGAAGTAAAAAAGATAAATAACTTTTTCTAAATTACAATATTAATTTTCCCATTAAAAAAATGCACATTTTTTAATCTAAAATTGGGAAAAAAGTTGAGTTATCTTTTTTACTTGTAGAATATCATTTACTACCATGTAGAATCACACCCGGAGCTAGCGTACTTTATTCCCGAGCATCCTGTATATCAATTTTCCTTAATATAATCAAACGTACTAATTTCGGTTGTGGGTCTGTCTGTAAGTGATTTTAACTCAGGTCCCATTAAATCGGATTTGTTTTGAATTTAAGTTTCATTTTCAAAATTGGGACTGATGTGTCGAGAATTCAGAAAAGTGATAAAGTACCTTTTGAAAACTAAAATCAGATTTTGTGATTTTTCAATTTTCTAAGTCGAAATTATTTTATTATCCCGTGATTTTTCACGGGTCTTCGCTGGTAACAATACGAAGTAATAAAAACTTTTTATTTTTTTTTAAATCTGACATTTATAATAATAATGATTGAATTATTTGTATAGCGCCATTTTCGTGAGAAAATCACCTGAAGGGCGCAACGTATGATAGCAAGATTCTTCCCGAACTAAATGCAATCTAGATAGTGTCTTGGACAAATATATCCATTTTTATTTGATTGTACGACATCTATTGTCTTTCACACAAGTCTAGGAAGAAAACATATTTTTATTTTTATTTTTATTTTTATTTTTAAGTTTTGAGTAAAACCTCAAATTGTAATATTTCATAATTGATTAATTTAAGATAATATTAGCGATTCTCAAACGAAAATTTGAAACGGAAACATCAGAAAAAGATTTGGTCGCATCAAGGAATTGAACCCAGGACCTCAGCCTTGCCGGGGAGCTGCTCTAATCTGACCCTATTTCCTTCGGTCATATTGAACTGTATCAAGTTCGAATAAGAACATTATCTTCACCAAATTTATCCTCATTTTCTTAACGCATATTTTTGTATCTTTATTTATGGTCGCAAGATTCTAAACTAAATGCAATTGAGATAGTGGAGTAGTCTTGGATAAATATATCCATTTTTTATTTCAATGTGCGACATCTACTGACTTTTCTGCAAGTATAGGATGAAAATTTTATAATCACTTATAAAAATTGTATATTTGCGAAACGTTACAGAGTGGTAGATACTCTCAGTATCGCCCTGGTGAAATATCACCATACAAATCAATACGTTTCTTAAAATGGCTTAAGTTGTGTTTGGTGACCAGATCTGAATATCCAGGTACTTCCCCATCTTCCTGTTCCCACTACCTTGAGCCGCACACCATACCCTAATTATGGATGCCATAGTCTCACTGGTTCCAGACGGTTGGGAGTAGTCGGGGCTCTTGTGCCGCTTCACCTATTTTTTTTTAATAAACTCGATACGTTGTTAAAAATGTTTTTAATCGTGTTTGGTGAATAGATATGAATAGAATTCTCAACCTTCCCCTTTACCAACCCCTTAAAGTTTTAAAACATACCCCAATTAAATAATCACATTCGCACTGATCGTTTAGACTCTTGTGCACTATTAAAATTATTGAAAAAAAAGATGAACTAAAAAGTTTCTCAGTGACGAAATTAGCACAAATAAGACAATATTTGTTTCTCTATATTTTTTGTCTTGTTCTATATAATTTTTTTCATCTTAAACACCAATCATTTACGTAAGTTTTTAGATTCTCACGGCCAAAAGCATTTTTATTGTTTGTTTTTGGGGTGTTATGCCGTGTTGCGTTAACTCCTTCTTTAGCCGACGTTTCGACGTTTCGGACGTTTCCGAGCAACACGGCATAACACCCCAAAAACAAACAGTAAAAAAACCAATCATTTACCATTAAAAAACAATTTAAAAATATGCAAAAACGATACAAAAAATCATGACGGACTAAAAATAATTGCAATAATAACAATGACCTGGCTTCCGGTAAAAAGTTCACTGCACATTTAACGACATCATCCTCGAACTTTAATTCAAAATTTGAGTGCATACTAAATAATTCAGCGATTTAAATTTTACTGTGGGTTGCTAAACATTTTTAATGCTTAGAGGTCTTTAAACTGAGACAATGAAGATTCCTCGTGTTTTTTGTCCTCCGTGACATTAGAGTTTTTAATATCATACTGATAAAACATGATAGATCACATAATATTGTTGTATAATTATAAATTATGAAAGGTTATTTAAGTAGTTTAAATGTCATTATGATTGTTTTTACGCAAACCGTGAATTATTTATAATTTTAAACGGTTATATTAGGTTAATGTACTTGAATTATAAAATTTGTACCATTTGGCATGGGAAACAAATCTTCTATTTGGTTATTTTTGTGTGAAAACCGCGCAAGAGCTTCGAACATTCTGAATTCAATGTTGTGAGGCTGACGGTTGATACCTGATGCTTATGCGAAGGAAAGAAATTGGGAGGAGGAAGGTTGGGAAGAGCCTGTCTATTGAGATCTGGTCACCAAATATGAAAAAAAATAGAATTTCAAGCGACGCAACTTTGAAAGTCATCAGAATACAGAGACCAAAATTTGAACATAAAAATAAATAAGTGGCCCTAGGATTGATCTTTTGGAAAATGGAGAACTCCTATTGAATCAAAAAAATGCATGTATAACCTCGTTTTAATCAATCTCGTCGGATCAGCTGGAAAATTAAACATATCATAGTAATTAGCAATTAATTGAAGTGGCCCCAGGATTGATCCTTGGGGCACACCAAAAAAAATGAAAATTCTTATTAAAATTAGGTTACAAGATTTCGTTGTGATAAAATAGAAGCGTTTGTTAGGTTAGGTTACGCTGAAACTATTTCCGATAATCGACAAGAAGATATTATTGACTTATACTCTTCACAATGAATGGAGAAAATATAAGTGACCCCACTGTGGAGCCTTGGGGCACACCAAATATTTAAAATTTAGCACATTTTATAATAAAAATAAATATATTTGCGCACGTCAAGAATCAATCCCGTGACCTCTGGATTCGTAATCTAGTCAATCTGCCATTCAAAACGCTTCGCTTTAGAATATGTAATACATTAAATTACTTACATTGGAATGCATATGTGCTAAATTATACGAATGCCTACAACCTGTTCATTGAATTCAATGATGACTCCTAAGCGTTTCTGCGCCCCTCCTAATAAAAAAGCACAAAAATCCCTAATTGATTTCTGAATCAACTATATAAAAGACGTATTGCAAAAACACGTATTTCAAATCATGCTCGAGTCGTAAATCATAATATTATTTCACTGCAAAAGTAAGTAAAAAGCTTTTAACATAATACATATTATTAAGTTTTTTTAAGAAACGCTGCAGCTTTTTATTCAGAACCTTATAGACTCGTTACAGCACGAATAAACCTACCTACAGTGAGCTATATGGATATTATAGACAAGGTATACATTCTTCCATATAATATATTATTTCAGTAAAACCGTTACTGGGAAGTTCCAAAACGCATAGAGATCGCATTACACAATAATGAAGGTTTGTTAATTACAAACGTGCTTTACAGCAAAACTTTTCATGTTTATTTTTATATAAGAAACTTTCTTTAACTAATTTATTATATTACAATAAAACAATTATAAAACTCCATTGCACAACTTTCGATATATCTTTCATAGTTCTTCGTGTGCATCGCTGTTTTAATTTAGATACGTTCCGTAAAACAACCAATCTGGCGTAATAGAGCTTTGTTAAATACAAACATACTTTACAACAAGCTGTTGTAAAGCATGTCTTTACTTTCATAAATATCAACATAGTTACTACATATTGCTCTCTAACTACTACTTTCTTAGTACGTCTAGTATTTATTTTATACTATTTTGTACAACAGAACTCTCTGTGATAACTTGTATTGTACCTACTTCTTATAGTTCATACATAACTTTATTATGTTATGTACTTTACACTAAGGATGGGTTGTTTCAGGTAATTTGAACAATTCATGAAATTACGAAGTTGATTTTCAGGTTTTGTGAAGGTTCTATTCAAGTTCTGTTATTATAAAATTATCGGCCAGTTGTTTAAAAAAACTGAAACAATAACGGAACTTGAATATAATTTTCACAGAACTTGCAAATCCTTATTATTGTTGTCCCAAATAACTGACCTATAATAATGTATGCATGTAAAAGTCTTCAAGGTGTGATAAATAAATAAATAAATAATTACGAAGGCAATTGAAATTCACGAAACTTCCAATAATATTAATAGGGACTACGGAGATAAGCATAATAGTTTTTGGTATCAGGCATTAAACGTTACATCAAAACTGAAAACCGAAAACCACATTCATTTAACTTATACTGAAATACCGTCTCTAAGAGGATTAACGCTTCCCTAGAAGGATAATCACTTTCCAGATGTGACCGAATCTTTCTCTGTCTTATTTTTCGTTATTCGAGTGGTCAATATTGTGTTCAGTGATTGCATAAATAACTTTGTAAGTAATTGCTTGAAAGTTTGAAGGTACTTTTTAGGCAAAATTGTTCAATTATGCAATAATATCGTTTAAATTTCAACTTTATTTTTTTCTCATTGTTTGTGTGTGGTTGTTGCAACTCCTGGCGTATGTATCTGATACATCAGCCTCAGTTATCGCTACGACTTGTTCAAGATACCATACGGCAGAACGTATATAGCACAACATAACACTACAAGAGGAATGGCGCCATAAAATGAAATTTATAAAACAGTTCATGTATTTAATTGCTCTTTAAATAACCTTAAAGCTTTTGTTGTATATCTGTGTTCCCAAATGTTAAGAATGTTAAAATAAGAAATCTTGTACTGTAAAGTGGGTTTGATCAGCCAATAGTTTTGCAATCCCACAAGAGTTAAGCCATTATAACACGTGACTGTTCTCTGTACAATGTTTTGTAAAGTACCTAATCTGTTTCCAATTACCTCACAAAACGGCCGGAGCAAAGAACGCCTGTGATGTTGGTAATGTGGTTCAACTTGGAGGTATGTCTGGAGTTAAGGTCACTGTTGAGGTCGTTAAGGTCAGGGAAGTTATTTCGTCTTCTTAGGTCGCTCACACGCTATGTAATCTATTCTGGAGATCTACGTCTGGATTTAAGGTAAATCTAGATGGCATAGAAAGGTATTTTCGTCCAATACATCCCATAAAAGTTATGAATTTTGGTATTTATTTGGTGTCAATCTCGAGATCAGGGAAAGCTATTCTGTCCTATTAGGTCTCCATAGTTATGAGTGTTGATATTTGTTGTAACCTGGAGGTCCATTTGTAGAGTTAAGGTCACTCTCAAGATCAGGGATAGCTATTCCGTCCTATTGGGTCTCCATAGTTATGAGTGTTAATATTTGGTGTAAACAGAAGGTCGAGTTAAGATTACAATCGTGGTCACGGAAAGCTGTTTTGAATAAAAAAAATCCCATTAAAGTCATGAATCTTGGTATTTAGTTAAATCTAGAGGTCTATGTCAGGAGTTGAGGCCACAATCGAGGTTAGGGGGGGCTGTTTTGTATCAAAAGATCACATTAAAGTCATGAATCATGGTATTTAGTTAAATCTAGAGGACTATGTCAGGAGTTGAGGCCAAAAGCTGTTTTGTATCAAAAGATCATGTTAAAGTCATGAATCTTGGTATTTAGTTAAATCTAGAGGTCTATGTCAGGAGTTGAGGCCACAATCGAGGTTAGGGGGGGCTGTTTTGTATCAAAAGATCACATTAAAGTCATGAATCTTGGTATTTAGTTAAATCTAGAGGTTAAAGTCACAATTGAGGTATGGGGCCAGGATTCAAGGTCACGCCGGAGATCAGGGGAAGCTATTATGTAAAATTGGGTCCCGTGCAGGTTATTTCATAAATTTAATCTTACATGACAGTTACAGAATTAATTCCATGTTCCGTTCAATGTATTCAAAAACACATTCTAAAGTAATAAATTCTCCATAATTTATCCAACAATGTGTTTGATATTACAAAGAAACTTTTTCAGCGTTAACTTTACAGTAAGCGACAGATTTCATTCCGTACGCCGGGCTTTATTGTAGGAATTCGCATAAAAAACCTCCACACGACATTACTGCAAAGACATGAAGTTCCTTTGTCAAAGTAATGGGATTCGCTACCTGAATTAAATAATTCTCCTCGGCAGTTTGTAATGGCAGCATGTTTCCACGACTTCGAATCACTTATAAATGAAAGCATTTTAATTTTATTATCTGATTGTAAACTACGAGATGCTGCGCCGGATTTAACGAATTCTACGTTATGAAATTTGTAATACAAAGGTTTCAGGGTGGTGCTGCAAAACTTCGGGATATTTTAATAAAATCCTAATGAAGACTTTCAAACAGTGCAACAATTATTATTCTTAACGGATGAAAATTATCCTGTTAAAAAGTGACAGCTTGCCAATTTCCTGATAAAATATTAGCCATTCAGAATATATCGAGAAATCGTGTTCTTTGCCTAATAAATATCATAACGGAATGCAAAAATATCAGCATGTCAATATCAATATTTGTATGAACATGTGTTCCCCCGTCCTCATGAAACATTTGCTTTTAACTGATAATTTGTTAGGAATTCATTCAAGTCAATGCCTGCAGTAACGTTTTTAAAAGGAAAACGAATACTTTGATCAGATTTTTAATAAATTTTATATCAGTAAGTTTTATTCGTGTACTTTAAAAATAATCATGGAAAGCTGTCCACTACTTTTGTTGTGCCTAATAGGTCAATCATTTATCACATCTTCGCTTACATCTGGTGGGTGTAGTCATCACAACCTAGACCCAGTTTGTGACCTTAACTCTAGAAGTTTGGAGTTTTAGGAGTTGAGGTCACTAGATTATTTCTAAATCTATTGGGACAAAATAACTTCCCTTAGTTTGCTTAGGAAAGCTAAGAATTTGGTAACCTCACCTAACCTAACCTATCTGTAAGCTGCTTAACCTAAGGCTGAAGCTATTTCGTCTCAATAGATCCCATAAAAGCCAAGAATTTGGTGACCTAACCTCACCTAACCTAGAGGTCTACGTCTGGAGATAAGGTCTCAATCGCGTTCAGGGGAAGCTATTTTGTCCCTTATAAGCTGAAAATTTGGTGACTTAACATAATCTAATCTGGAGGTCTAGGATAGGTTAGGTTGGGTTAGATTTGGTGAGACAATCCAAAGTATTCATAGACTGATCAGAGCCTAGACAAACCAGGCAATTCATAATTGCATTCACTGAGGGAACTGGTAGGACTAATAACGGTACAGTACCACCTCAAAATACACATGTAGATGTTGGTTGTGGAATATATCAATAGATGCAAGAAATGTAAAAATATTGGAGAGACTCCAATTCATCTATGGTGCCAATGTTAGAACCTGATAGGGACATGACTCAGATATCTGGGAAGGCACACTGTGGAACCAGGAGAAATGGCCAAATACCCAGTGACAATCCTGGTGAACCTTTTCCTGACCTCGACTGTGTCCTTAACATCAAACGTAGACTTCCAAAATACTCCACTTAACTCCCAAAAGAGTCATTTGCTTAATTTTGCCAAAAATAAAATATTGCGTAGCCATCAAAAGGTCAACAACCTTTTAAACATCTCCAAATAAAGTAAACGCATCCTTTCACGTCACGAATTTTAAACTGGGAGGAGCAACTAAATGGTTGGCTTCCTGGCAATCAGGTTTCCTCCAATAATTAGGAGCTGTCTTTTTTACTGACAATAAGGCAGTCTCCTTATTTTAATCATTTAATCGACGTGGGAAGATACGCCCTGTAAGAGGTAATTGAACTGTGAAAATAAATAATTATTTTCATCATCCACAAAAACTCGAGAGAGTTTCCTCTTGTAATGAGAATAACCTCGCTGAATTGTTTCAAATATATCCCTGTAAAGATTTTATGTTTCCCAATTTAAATGATATATTATAATCAATGATGCCTTCTCCTTCACAAACCTTCCTATTCTTCCTTTACTTAAAAAAGATTTTCGACATAGATGACTTAGGCGCTGAGGGAAATCATTTTCCTAAGGGCCTCCTGCGTTGAGTATATGTAAAAAAACAAAGCATTACCGAGGAAATGAATTTTACATTTATTATCAACCTATCTGTTAGCAAAACACTCCATACAGCCGATGATTCAATATCATTAACCTCAAACGGGTAAAAACCACACGCCTTACATAAAACACACCGTAATTACCCGCATCCCGACAATTACATGCTCAATAGAGTGCAAGGTGTACACGTAATTCACAGTCAATTTATATTTCACGACCAACTCGGCAATTCAATTCAACTCACCTTTGAGTGGTACAATGATATAATTCAAAATAATGTATGAAATTGGATTCTTCTTTATTGAATCTTGAAGTGTTATAGAAATGATGATAAAAAGAGGTCTAATTTGAGTCCCTGTGGAAACCCGGGATTTTGATTCAATGGACTTTGAGACATTTTATGGAAACAGAGTAGATTTTTTGTAATAGTAATTAGAGTCTTTGGAATGGCAATATATTGATTTTCAAACATCCCAGCACGTTAAGAGGTGTCACTACTTTACAAATGGGGATATAAATGGCAACCAAAATTTATTTTGTTTACTTAGTAATTATTTAAGTTAAAATTTTACTTTTGAATAATAAATAATCAGTAATAACATATTGATGGCCTTCGTGGTCGAGGGGTGAGGCTCTCGACTACGGATCCGCGAGTCGCGGGTTCAAAACCCACGTGCTCCAAGTTAGTAAAATTTATTTAAATTAATATATTATCATCTACTGTGGAAGATGATCTCGGTATGTGTTATATCTGCCTTACTTTGCAGATTTAAGTATAATATAGATAAAGTAAAAGTTTCTACTTATAATTGTGTTAATATACCTTGAAAATAATAGGTCTGGATTTAGCTACGCTGTGCATTACCCGTGGGTTGGTAATTCTCTGGTTCAAGAAGCTTGTTCCCTGTAAATCTCATCTCACAAGTAATTGTTTCACTCTAGCGACATCTGTCGGACTCTGGAGTAAGCTTTATGACTAGCGCCATCTATCGCTTAAATATTCAACTTTATTATCATACATAACAGTGTGAGATCACCATTCAGAATTAAAACGGATTTAGCCATGTTTGGTGACCTGATGTGCAAATAATATTAGCCAGGCACTTCCCCATCTCTATCCCTTCCCATCTTATTCAGCCTCACAACATACCCCTATTGGGAATAGTAACACTGACTCCAGACGGTTGGGAACGGTACATAAATACAGACCAATAAAATAACGAACTCCTCTTTTTTAAAGACGTTCGAATATCATCGTGTGTAAATGAATTATAATTAATCTGGTTGTAATTAGAGTCAGAAGAAATCAGTGGCCTAATGATTAATTGTAACGTCAAGATTAATCATTTTGGGATTTATGAATAAAGATTAATGACCTCGCCATTGTTGTATAAATGATTAACGACTAAATTAAGACGAAATGATGCTGCAATTGATATTAATCGAATAATCAACTCAGATTTCTTCCAGGTGATTTGACGACTCATAAATTATTACGATTGAGATGGTTAAGATAAAGGCATTCAGTTTTGAACACATCAGACTGTAAGTAGTCCTTAAAAGTCGGGTGTATTGAAAGTTAAGTATTTTATTTTTTTTTTTTTTTTAAATTGTAAATTCGCTTAGAAAAAACACCCATACCTGTCACCAAACGACACATCCTTATAAAACTCGATCTCCTTTTCTATCATGGTGCGACGTACAATAGAAACAGATTTAGAAAGAAAGAACACATTCGGAGAGAACTCTTTGTATTTAAAAGTTTACCATAGACGTTACACGAAATCGGTGCAGCTTGGCGGTGTAGATTTGATTTTTATAAGAATCTTCAGTTTTATTCCGAGGTTAATGAAAATTTCACGCTTGACCTTCAAACGAGAAAAAGGTCACGGTCTACATAAGATTTCGAAAACAATGGCGTTCAAAATAGGAGGGAAATTTCTGTCTACATCTAATTTTGACAATTCTACGCCTGGGGGTTCAGCTAGTATATGTATATATATATATAAAAATAAAACAGAATACCCTCAAAAGTTATGTTATTAAATTTATAACACGTTTGCGAAAAGAGGTCTTTTTAGTTCATTTTAAAGTGGTAAACACAGTTTTCAAAAAAAACCATCGGTAAATAAGTCGAAATTTCATCTTTCAAAACAGTACTTAATTTTTCAATATGCTAAAAATAACGAATCTATTTGATATTGAATGCCGCACTGCTATATTTGATGACATTGTCTTATTTTATCTAAACCCCCAAGGGGTTAAAACGACGTTGTCTTAAATTTAATAAACACAGAAACCAAAGACGAAAGAAACAAAAAATTACTTACTTTCACAGAAGTTCTCGAAATACGTTCCAGTGATGTCGCCATCATCGATCAGTGGTCTCTCGCCGTTCAGGTAGGTGGAAGGCCCATCGGGAAGGGATTTGTGATCCAGATGGAAGAGTCTACAGTTGTACTGGAAGGCTGGAGAGGCAGCTGATCCCAGGTAGAGGAACGATCTGCAGAGGAACTCGGTTTCAATCTCGCAGGCGAGGCGACAGGCTGATTCTGATGTAACCTGGAAACAAAAAATTAATTTAAAGTACTGCTGATGTCCATGAAGTTGAAAAATCCAGAAAGACTTTGGGGTTGAGAGCTGTTCAAAATATTGCTTACTGATATGGATCAGATGGGTTCTTCTATCGGTTCTTACGACAAGAAGATACATACCAAAAATGTGTACGTGTTCTCATTTAAGGCAGTTCTTTAAAGAGGGAGGTACATTGTAAGAGAGAAATAAAAAGGAAAAACAAATTCGAACACGTTCCAACCAAGATACAAAGAACGATATCTTTAACTTCTGGCAAGCCAAAGACAGTCCCAACGTGAAAAGTTGGCAGTGTGACGAAAATGTGGATCTTCAAACCCTTTACATTATCCCTGGTGGCATAGTGGCCAGACTTTACCCCTACGATGATGGTGGGATAGTGGAGAAAATAACCTTGAAGAGTAAGTAACTCACTCCTGCCGACAGGATCAAAAGAGATCGGGAGATCATAATCGAAGAGAATCCGCTTTAAATACTACCGCTACGTGCAGGAAGCTAAGCGCTTACAAAATATGGACACAGCTATAACACAAGGGGAGGATGGAACAGGTCAAACGAATATGTTGTACAATTTTAGTTAGATAAAACGATAAAATTTCGGGTATCGTTCCTGGAAGAAAAACAATGCCCTCCGACAGTACAGTGCAGAACGCTTGACTCTGTGCAAAATGGGCAGTCCATCTGATTGCATCTCACGTTTTTTCCTCTTTAAGTTCTTCTCCCTTGGAAGACGTTCACCTCACTCCTCAACACCATCCGGTGTTATCACAGTCGTTGTATGTAATATGATTTATTTATTTATTTATATAAACGCCCGTAGGGCTTTTACAGATAATAATGTACATCTTTATTTATTTATATTTTTTTTTAATAATTATACAGATCTTATATGATAAATATAGGTTATATAAACAAATATCCGAGTTAACAAAAAATATAGGTACATATAATTGAGATAAAAAATAGAGAATCTGCCAAAATCCTCCAAATCAATGATAATGATTATAGGAAAGTATAAAAATAGTTTACAGAGTAGTAGAAATAGTTCGCACATACTCCGTTTAATGTTTGCCAAGTTCATATTTGACATACAGATTTAATAATAATGTGTTTATAGGCTGATAGATATTCAGTACCGTTAGTGTTCACGCAATATTTATTCCCTGCACTGTGTAGTCGGTTCATTACTGAATTTATTTCTGCTTTGGTACCTGCAATGTTACAATGGTAAGGTACCTTTTGACGAACCGTTCTACTAGGCACATGAAAGTCGATCAACCTGAGGAGTTCAAAGAAATGATGCACAAATAGGGTTTAAAGTCCGAAAGGATTCTGAATTTTTTGAATGTGTACATAATCATACAACAGAATACAGCGTAGATGCTGTTGACTGGCTAGATAACCTCTAAATCGCAATTTTACCTATATTTACCTCCACCGTACCAAGAACAATAAGAAAAGAATTGTGGCGAAATGCATTTTAAATCACAAAAAAGATATTTTGATGAGACAGAGGAAGAAACAATGTAAACGATCTGATGACTGCGAGTATTCAAAACGATTTTTGAATACTCACATCACGCGACATTGTTAGCTCTCTAACCTAGTGGATAGGGCGTGACAAGCAATAATAATTTTAGACACGGAATTATTTAAAGGATGATTAATTGAATCTCATCTAAGCTTCTGAGAAGGTTTGAATGCAAGATTAAAATTACTATAGGTAAATAATGAAATGTGAAGCAACTTTTTTTTTGTACCGGTAGTAGCCTTCGCAGTGGCAGTACGACGGTTGTATCGGATATTTTTATTGAAATCTACTCGGAGTGAGAGCAAATAAGACGAATTACACAGCATTGACTCACCTGCAACTGGTGTTTGGTTGTATCACGTACATTTTTAGAAGCTTGTAAAACAAATATACATCAAGTTGGGTTGTTAACTTCATATCTGTACCTTGTAACGCGATGCCTTTCAGGTTCGCTATTGGCCGATAAAATTAACAAATAACAACATTGGATTTTAGCGTTAAATTGCATTAATCTCTAGCAAAGGCATCGGAATTCGATGGAGAGTTGTTTTATGAAATTACTTTAGGTAATGTTGTTTTAATTAATTCGGTATGAGATGGCTAAGAGGGAGAACCTCGTTTTACTGCACAGAGTCATTAAAAAATGATTACAGCCCTGCCATCGTCGCCACTCTTAAATTCAATAGGAACACAAGAAAAATTGTAACATTCTTCTGTAATACATACACAACCAACTATCAGACATACTCACTAACCAATAGGGTGAATGATCCAGGCAACAAGTTTGGGGTACTATTGATCTATTTACTGACTCCATTTATAGAAACAAGCGTAATCTGTACCAGAACTTTGTTGAATCCTACAAATTATAGTAGCGTTGGAAATATACTTTTAGTGATTTGTCTAATATGTAGTATTGTTCTAGTTTCTGTTACATGTTTTAATATATTTATTTACTTATTATAAATGCCCTGTTGGGCTTTTACATATATATGTGGACTTAACACAGGAGTTTTTTAATGTTTAGATAACTAAATTTAAGTACAAATCTTTAACAAATTAACACATCACATGGCTATGACATTGTAACTACCAAATAACTTAACCTCTCGAGCTTTTGTTTCAGTCAAACAGTATTTTATGATTTAAAAATATGTGTATATTTTTTTATAGCTCACAAGGTATATTGTGATTTATGTATAAGTCCAGATGGGCGAAAACTTAAATAAAATAAAATATTTTATTTTCAACTAGTTTTCACTCCGTCACGCGTTGCTGTGACTAAATCTGTCTATGCAGATAGAGAAACAATAGCGCGTGTTTGCTTTTACATCCAACGGTTGGCACTGTTTAAAAAAAAGTTTCCTGTTTCCTGTCAAAAGTGACATTAATATAATATATAAATGTAGCGTTAAAATTAACATTTTTATTTGTATAGATTTTGACTCACCTGCAATTCCTTGTCAACATAATAATGCAGACCAGCATACTGGGCCACCTTATCATCAGCTACTCCAAGACGGGGTTGTGTGAAGACGCGGTTATCTTTGCAGGCCTGTCCAGCGCGCAGACAGAGGTTCTCGAAGTAGTCAGTACCGGGAGAATCAGCCAGACGAGGGGCGGTACCTGCAGACCCAGTGCCTCCAGTGCGACGATCTGCCTCGCTGAGCGCGCAGCGCATCGTGCCGTATTCGTACTCGGCTGAACGGCAGGTGAAACGTTTCTAGAAAAAATAGGACAGTTAAAATCCTTTCCTTATCTGTGGTGTGTATTTACTACACATTGCTTCTAATAACTTTAATAACTCTATAAATGTAATATATTCTGGGTTCATATTTTAGGTATTCTTCCGTTATACATTTATGCACTGAATTAAAAAATAATATATTACATAGTTTTCAAATTCAATTAAAAATCAGAGTTTTTTGTTAAAAATCGGGAACAAATACACCAATACAATCAACCTTGTGATACTAATACGCAAAGAGTGTGCGAGGAAATGACACGCTATTGATGTCCCGCTTTAATTCGCTATGCGGGAACATGAGACATCCACACTTCTGCAGTTGTAGTTTTTGATTTAGACCATCGATACCTACGACCGCACAGCTGTGTTTGTGCCAGCCGCCAGCCGCCAGCCAGTTGGCCGCGAACCGTCGTTAGATGTGGACTCCTCGCACGTTTCTTTAGCATCTGCCGATGGTTTTTTCATGTTTTCAGCAATAAAATTACAATTATTATCACTTTTGATATAAAATATAATAAACACAATCGATTAGCTATGAATATTCATATTTTTCCGATATTAAATCGCTTATTTTGAGATGTGTATTGACTACACAGCACCGGAACGCGTGTATTTTTTTAGCACAGTAAGGGAAAGGTTACATAATATCAATTTTGCTCTATTTGGGAAGCGGGTTTGGGTACCGTCGCCCCAAGAACCTTTTATTGGATAACAACACCTGCCGTACCCAAACGGTTACAAATGTTTGGTGATTTAGGTGTCCGGGTTCATCTGGTGAGGTGTAATCAGGATGCGCCTGTCCCCCAGCTGCGTGGGGTGCCAGATCGGGAAAGGTTGATTCGGAGATACTCTTTAACCTTAAAAAAGGCCCTGTACACAGCATCCCCAAAGATGACATAGACCCTGAGAGAAATTATTTTCCTGTGTTGGGTTAATGTAAAAAATCTTACTAATAAACGCGTTTTAAATTAATTTTATACAGTTGATAAACAACCGTGTGTAAAAACCGTACCGACAAACTTAACTGCTCCATTGAGTTTCTTTGACACGGAGAAAAATTAGTATGGCTGATTTATTGAAATCTTGTTAAAAATGTGATTGCAATCCATTGTCTAATAAAATAATAGTCTATTCAGAATATATCCCAACACGTGTTCATGCAGGTGTCCTTTTAATAATAAAGAACAAAATTTTACAATATTAGAATTTTTATCAACACGTGTTCCGACATCCTAATAACATATTTGTATTTTACCGACAGTTTATTAGGAAGCCTGTCAATTCATTCATTAAAGGCCTGAAACCACATTTTTAAAGGAATACGAATAATTTGACCAGATGTTTTATATCCGAAAGTTTTCTGCGTGTAATGGTATCATTTTCTTTTCTTTTCACTAATATTGTTCTGCATTCTCTCCTGATTTGGCCCGCCACGCAGCAGACGGGCAAATGCATCCGCCGCCAAGATCTATTTCTGATCTCCCTATGTTTAGTTTCCAGCTTTTTATTTGGGATTTAAATGTTAAAACGTTCTTGTGAGTTTTGAATGAGAGTGGGATTTTGTTTTAGATTAGTAAAGAGCAAAAGTTTGTTTGCCCTTACTTAGGTGGTAAATATTTTGACAGTATTTATACAAACCATGTTATATCAGTTAATTTTTTTCTTATATCTTTATTTGAATATAGAAAAAAATAGAAAAAGGGAAAATTATTTTTCATCAAAATGAGCAGGTGTTTCAATTTTTAACCCTTTCCAATTTGCGCGTCTAGGCAAGAGCCATCACTGATCTAGGAAGTTGACGATACTGTTAAAAATAATTTTAGGTTATATTCCACGTGTAAGTTATTCCTTGGTCTAGCCCTTCTATACTCAAAATGCAAAGTAAACCATTAAGCAAGCTAGGCAGGAATGCTGGCTCTATAGAACTACTATTATAGGGAATTCGTGTCTCATAACATAACGGAGATTTTCAAGACCATTGGTTTATTCAACACCATTATACATTCCACGATCTCATCGAACACCTATGGACACGACTAACACATTAAGCTAAAGACGAAACACTCTGCAGTGGGAGTGATGCTTGGCTTTCAAAATAATAGGTTTCAGAAATGTAGGAGAGACCTGTGCTAACTCAAAAATTGAAATTCATAATGTACTAAAAAAAAAAATTATCAAAAAGAAAGTGCATTATCTCGCAGTCAAAAGATCGAAAGAAGCATTACATTTGACCGTCGTCTCTATGGAGAACAATTGTCTTCCAGCTAGTTCGTCCCATGAGTGTTGTTGTGAAGATCATTTTTCAAACCCGAATTTGAGGCAGTTAGCAATATTTTATGTAAAGGCTCTCACAGACTTTATCGTTATGAATTTAATCAGCTACATGAATATTAAAAAAAATAGTACATACTGGATAGCTTCGAGGCGGCGTTTCAATTAAAGTAACAATTGATAACAAGAAATCTAGCAGTTAGGGTTACCGCCACGAAACAAATTGCGACAACTCTTTTGCGACAAAATGAACGATCTTTGCTGGCTTTGCGTACGTTTTTAGAACTTTATAAAACAAGTTTACATCGAGTTGGGTTGTTAAGTTCAGCTCTATACCTTGTAACGCGATTTGTAGTTTATTGGTGTATTACCGTTTCATGGAGAGTATCAAAAAATTGTAATTCTAAGTATTTAAATAAGAAAAAGTCGGTAAGCGTGCCACTGAAAAGTGTACCACGTACCAAAAGAGACACAAGTTCTACATACAAAGCAGTTGCACTGGATTCTACTCGCAAGACATTTCTTGTCTTGTATAAAATAGTAGTTAGTTTAGTCATGCTTCCATACACTCAATTAAATTGTGTCTCTTCGTTTCCTGCTCATATTTGGAACCACTATAAACGCAAGTATATTTTTGGGATCATTTATCCACAGTGTTGAACTAAGTTATACTGATGCTCTTCAATCAACGTTTCGTACAACCTTGAGAGTCTATCATCAGGAATCATTAGGCCTCCATGGTTGAGGGATAAGGCTCCGGACTAGGAATACGGACGTCACGAGTTAAATCCGAGCGTTCGCAAGTTAACTTTATTTAATTAATCTGTGTTGTTGTTGTGGTCAGTACCGCCATACTCTTCAGAATTGAAACGTTAATTAAATTGGCCTTAGCCGTGTTTGGTAACCAGATCCTTCTACTATCCACTACCTTTAGCATTATCCTCACAACATAACCCAATTTTTGATGCCATGGTCTAATTGGTCCCAAACGGTTGGGGCTTATGTGTGGCATCCATTACAGAGACATTGGGTGGCTGAGTTGACATCGCGATTTTTTCTCACCCAGGCGTAGTGTGTTCAATTTTTTAGCTGACTAAGTCCTCCATCACAACACATTCCGCAATATTTTCCGCTTACTGTGGTGGTAGTAGGAAATTTTCAAATATTGTCAGGTTATACTATCTTGAAATTACTTGAATCCTTTAGGTACATGTGCTAAAAATATTTGTAAGTTAGCTTGCTTACTTTGTTTGCTCTGGTATTACGACTATGTGAATTGTTTTCCTTTTGTATTTTTTGAGATGATGAATCAAAATAGTTTTGGAACCTTTGTTTACTTTTGTTAAACTTGGAACGTCGAACTGTTTAAGGATTTGTATTATTGACTTCTTTATGATGCGTTTCTGAGTCGTATTTAGATTTTTTCAAATCTTTTTGGCTTTCACCCTTCAAGGGTATTCTAGGCCATCATTTCAAACTACGGAGAAAAGGTGAATTTCTAGATTTATTTTGTTTAAATTGGCGAATTTAAAAATTGTATTGAAGAATGTAGTCGAATTCAGACTTATGAGAGATGAGATGTTGAAGGTTATATATAACGCTTGATAGAAGAGAGTAAGAGAGGATATGTGTTTAGAGAGGGACAACCAAAAGGTGTGTGATCTGAAATTACCACTTCTAGACTACAAAATGTACAATCTGAGGAGTCAAGTACGTGAATGTTAAAAATATGAGAAGTAAACAAAATCCAATCCTCATTCGAATATGTGAGGAAATTTATTTTCTGGAGAAATGGCGAGTTGTTGAAACCTTGGTTTTGATGGGATAGTTTTTTGTAGCAGGCTCCCTTGGATTGACTAGCAATGTTCCAATACTCTTTTCAAATATTGCGGAATCTATCTTTGAGGACGGAAAAAGCTGTGTAAATAATTATATTATACGAATGTATAGTTATACAGTGTCAGTCTCACTAGGAATTTCTGTGCTGAGAGCAGGTACAGTTTAAAACACAATCAGTTTACAAAAAAAGTAAATCATGTTTGCTACATAATATTACATAAAAAAACAATCAAAACCGTACCATTGATAATGTACGAGTATACTTATAAAAAGGTTTTAATAAAATCTTTGATGTTTAATCTGTCTTGCCTGGTGTTCCTGGAGTAAGTGTCTGATTAATATTTAGAATAATTTATGTTCTGTCTAATGTCAGTAAAAGTATCTTTGGGAAGTGGATTATATAGCTTCGTTGCAAAGTATCTACAGTTTTTTTAGCTCAAATTAGTTTTAAATATTCCATAAATCCTGTCAATTCACAAATTTGTTTTATGTTTTTACCTAAAGTGAGGAAGTTACCTTATTTTTTATCTCTTTTAGTCACGCTACTGATCTGGTTTGTCAAAATAATCCCATTATTTAATGTTCAAAACCCTAACGACCTCCTGCCAATTAAACACGATAATGGTTCGCGCTTCTGCCGAGTGCTTTTTGATTTTTGCTAATGGTGCCTTTTTGTTTTGGATTGATAATGACTTTATGTAGATTGTGCAGCGACGGATTACTCTTTTTTTTAGTTTCCGGTGCGTGATTGAGTTCTCGCGCTTTGATTTTTTTTCGAACTGCGGCTTCATAATCTGGCAAATGTTGCGAGGCTGGAGGGTTTGATAGGTACCATGCTATTCATATATCGTCACTAAACCTAGCTAAAGCCAGATATGATTTGAAATTTTCACGGCCAAAAGTATTATGGTGGTTTATTTTTGGGGTATTATGCCGTATTGTTCTACCTCCTTCAGGATTTGGCAGGAAGGATTTTCACTGCCTTGGAATTTCTATTTAAAATTCCAAATTATTCCTTTAGGTAGTCCAGAATTGATAGGCTTTCGGATTCTACTATGTAATAAGTAGGAATTTATTTCAGTGCGGAAATTCTTGACTAACTTCCGTATGTATTCCTCGTTGCCCAGAATACTAATGGAGAGAAATAACTGTGCGTCCACTGGCACAGTTCAATCTTCAATTTATTAATGAATAATATTGATAACTGCTAATTTACTAAGAATCTCTTCAAAATATTCGAAATCTGGTTAAAAACGGGATTGTAGGCCCTTAAATTGATAAGTTTATCAATATTTTTTTTAGTAAAATACGAATTACAAATATCACAATAAACGTAATACTCATATTTCCGCAATTCATCACAGTATATTATCAAGGCAGAGGCAGGTGCATGAACACTTGTTCAGATATATTGAGATATATCAAAATACACGCGTATTTGAATGCAAAGTTGTGTCAAAATTTCAAAGAAATCGATGAAGAGCTTTCGGAGATTTAAGATTTTGGACAAACTACCGTTAACATTTTTATTTATATAAATAAACGATAAACGATTTCACAGCAGAACTTATATATTTATAAATATTGTTTTGTAAATTGAAGAAATATATAAATGGTTAACCTGAAATCAATAAAATACGGATAACTCTGTGAAGAAAAGGATACATATTGGTAATTTTAATGAAAGATTTTTCAGGAAGATGAATAAATCTTTTCCACATATCTTTGAAACAGGTTTTTATCCGCTAACCTTAATTGTGCCGGTAATTTGAGTAATTGCTTGGAACAAATCGGCAATGCATTGGAGACTGGTAATGTATGTAAATATAAAACCCACCGTCAAAGAAATCATAAATACTTCGAATCATTCACGCATCAACTATAGATAAATACTAGTAAATGGATAAAAATAATCATTAATTGTATATTCCTGCGGGAATGATTGAGGCTTTAATAGTAAATAAATGTCTTTTTGATGACCATATTAGCAGAGATGTAAACTCCTTGAATCTGAAGCCAGGGGTAGTGAATTAAAAACCAGAAGTGAGAATAAAAGCGTGTGGTTTTGCACATATCTCAAGTGGTAAAAATAAACGATGAATTTAGTCAGCCAAAAATTAGTAATTTCGGCATACCTCAAGGTACAGTTTTGGGACTCAACTGTTTGTCATCTATGTAAATGACATTTATACAATGCTAAAAGGAAAATAATATCTTATGCCGATGGCACTGTAATAATAATTGACGGTGTATACTGAATGGAATTCTGTCAATAATCTATAGACAAGAGATCCTGCGTTCGATTCCTAGTTGTGACCGTTATATTTTTATTTTCTGTGTCTTATTCTGTTCCATGTTTGGTTTAGATTTGTTAGTATTATCTTCATCTTCAATTATTTATTAAATTGATGTGTATAACCTTCGAAAGTTAAAGAAAAGTAAATCCAATAAAAAATAAATGTTTACTTTGAAATACACCGTGAACGTTTTTAATTATTGTTTATTTATTTGCTTTATTTTTATTTTAACAAAGACAATACTTTGACCATCAAACTAGCAAGGGTTTACCTTTTTATGACAGCTTTAAGTTAAGTTAATAGTATTAAGTGATTTTCTTACCTCGTTTAGGCAAGCAGCCAAGCAAGCCTCCTTGGTGGAGGTATAGATGAGGGCATTGTCGAGACCTCTAAGGGCTTTTCCGGGTACCCTCTCGAAGGACCATGGCCTCAGGCAAACACCCTCGGACCTCACTTGCAGCTTCACCATGTAATACATGCTGACGGAACGCTGGAACGACAATAACACACTATTAACAATTGAAAATGGTATTTTTTATGAAATTATTATGCACACAACAGATAAAAGGTTAACATAAACAAATTACAATGAAATAACAAATAATTAATGCCAACCGTTATACAAATACAATAATATGTACGAACAAAACAAACAAGAAAAAAACTAGAAAACTTAAAGTGTGAGTGGAAACAAGTGATCCGTACAATTTTGTAAAGTTCTGGCGGATATCGCTAAATATATTTGGAATCTTGCCAATACGGTGGATGTTATATAATCGACACATTAGCACAAGAGGTTGAGAGAAGATTGAGTTGGTTCTTTGTAAAGGAATATGAAAAGTATCGGGGTTTCTTAGTAGGTGATTGATATTGATTTTGAATGTGGCCAAGAGGTTCTAGATCTACATGGTTATTTATTTTTCAAATAAATTTGATGTCATTTTCTGACATCTCTGAGGCATAAATGTGGTAAAATTTATATGTCCGTGTTACAAATCCGGAAAGAATTCAAGGCTGATGAAAAAGATGGGATGAACGAATCATGTATGAAGAATGAGTTAATGATAATTGTAAGTAAGTCTACAGTCATGGTGTTTGAAATAGAGAGTAAGAAAATAGTGTGCAATCTAGTTGTGAAATCAGGTGAGCAAAATTTGTTCAACAGGAATCAAAATTGGGAAAAGTGGATGGGGTGGGTTTTTCGAATCAAACTCGAAATAAAACTGTAGATTTGTTTACAAAATATAGCCATACCGCCCGAGACAAATACCCTTCTTTATATAAATAGATAATAGATTGGTTTCCGTTCCCGATATCTTAACGGATGCTACAAAAACAATGACCATTACTAATTTGATAAATATAAGTACTAATTTGTTTTCGAAAAAAAAAGGTTGGAATTTCCTTCCACTGTAACGCTATTTTACAAAAAGAATTTTTGATCAGGTACCCCAGAAACCAATTAAAAATTAGTTCCTGCAGCGCGTCCAAATAATCTACAATACCCACGGTGTACGGGAACTCGCGGTATAAACAGTAGGCTATACAATGGAATAATATCATACATTGTCTCATAAAAACCCTTTTCAATTATTATTGAAATTGAACCGACTCTTAACTCTTATTGATAAAAGTCTACGTCTTCTTCGAGCACCACTGACTTCTTCCACTCCTTTCTTTGTTCATTCGCTCTACATGCCCAAACAATCTAAACATCCCTTTCTTAATCATTTTTACATGAACATAGGAGGGAAATTATTTTCCTCAGAGAATATGCAATCTTTGAGGATGCTGTTTGAAGGGTCTTTTTGAATGAAGGAAAGAGCAAAAACGAGTCTTTAAAAGATCCAAGTTGGCAGAGGGAGGAAACTCTGTGAAGCGTACATTTATATTATGGCCGTAAGTTGCTTTTTTGAGTAGGTACATTCAAATATTTTTTCAATGATATCTGTGATTTCTATGATTTTTATGATTTCTATGATTTCTATTATTTCTGTGATTTTTATGATTTCTATGATTTCAATCTATTCTAAGATTTCTATGATTACTATGATTTATATATGATTTATATGATTTCTACGATTTCTATGATGTCTAGGATATATATGATTCTATGATTTTTATGATTTCTATGAATTCAGTGAATTCTATGATTTATATTGTTTCGATGATTTCTATGATGTCTATGATTTCTATGATTTCTATAATTTCTATGATTTCCATTATTTCTATAATTTCAGTGATTTATAAGATTTCTCTGATTTCTCTTATTTCTATGATTTTTATGATTTCTATGTTTTACGGGATTATTTTAAATTAATGTTGCCATAACTTTCCATGATTTTCAAGGTCATGTCCAAAAAATTTATAACATGTAACCTACGAATTGTAATCCGGTAAAACAAAATGGTTACTTTTATTATTTTGTATTTTAGCTACCATTTGCCAAACACCATGTAGCTAGGTATATTGTTTAGATCAGTTACTTTACAATTCCTTCTTCAGTAGCCCTAATCCTCGTATACCGTAATAGCGAGATGCATTGCGGGCTATAGACGTTATATATTGATTACATCGCCCGTGGAAGCCACAAGTAGAATTGGAAACGTAATAGATGGGATTTTACAGGGCCGTATTTAGGCGAATTCATTTTACCACCCCCTCCCCCGAAACGTTTTACAAAACTGATATTTTTGAAATTCGATCTATAAGTAAGTGCACACATTTTTAATCGATTGACACATTTTTTTAATCGTGCCTGGCTTTTAACAGGACAGAACTGGTTATATAAGCGCCGCAGGCAGACATTTTTGATTTTAAGGTGATATGACAGAAATAAAATTAAACATGATATTTTGCATTGCACTACCTCTGCATACATTCTGAATAAATTCTTATTTTTATTATTCTATTTCATTCGAACATTTTTTTAAAGTAACGTAAAAGTAAAAAAAAATCTAAATTCTGTTGTGATTTTGTCGACAATTCCGATTTAATAAACTTTAGAACTTGGATTTGCTTTAAATTTAAGTGTCATTTTCAAAATTGGAACTGACTGAGGAAACAATTCAGACAAACCAATTTATGGTTTCAAAATTTTTTTTTTTAATTATTAATATTTCTATATTTGAAATGTGTATTTATTTTGATTAAACTTATCAGAAATGTTGCAATTTTCTAACGGTAAAAATTAAAATTGCCAGTGTTTGTTTTAAAAATTCTGAGGCAAATATATATTTTTAAATTCTTTCACCTTCCCAAATCCTACAATTTTAATAATCCATAATTTTTACGGGTTTGCGCTTGTATAGAATAGTTTTCAATTGACAGCGAGAGCTTAGACTGCAAATAAATAAGTTTGTGCCAACCACATTGTCATCGGCGATTTGCGCTCTCCCAAAATTAGTTGCCCTAGGTTGCTGCCCAAATTGTAAAGGCCTAAATACGCCCCTGCATAGATACAGAGCCGGGAGTTAATGGGTTTTGGTGTAGTTAGTTACCTGCGGCGTGGCGTTGGGGTTATTGGCCTGTGTTTCGTTCTGCAGCTGGCACCTCGTCTCCTGGACGGGCGTCAAAGGGTTAAGCACGAAACTGTAACAATAAACATACATATTGTTAATTAAATTGTAGTTACTAATTAATGAAATTAATTAATTGTAGGTATATTTATTTATTTATTTAATGCCCAGAGAGCTTTTACATGTAGGTGGTACAATTTTAATGACAGTTTTGAAACATAAGAAAGAAATAATAAAAATTAAATTACATAAAAAAAATAATATATGCAAGAAAAAAAATTAAGAATAACAAGAACATAAATTAAAAAATACAGCGATTTGACTGGTTTACAAAAAAATGACTTCCATTTAGGAATAGTGTTGAAATAAGTCCTTTACGTAATCCACAAAATTCGCAAAGTTAATATTAAATATATCGACATCACCTAAGTATTGGTTTCCCATAGTGTGAAACCGTTGTATTGGGGAGTTCGCAATGTATTTGCACTTATGTGTGTTGCAGTGGAATAGTGTATCTTGTCGTGTTGTTATTGTAGGTATTCGTAAGTTTATGAGTTGCAGAAGTTCGCAACAGTCGAATTTAGAGTTTAGAATCTTGGATAAAAAAGTTAAGTCGTTTATTTTACGCCTGTCTTCCAATGTGTGTATTTTTAGAGTATTTAATTAGAAATGATATTTCTAGTGGGATATTTATTTAAAATTTATAAAACATAGAATTAAGAAACTACTGAGTTATATTCAATTATGCTTCTAACTAGAGATATGTATAACAGTTTAATGGCTTGTATGGAGTTAAAGTTTTTAGTTGTTCTTAATACGAAGCCTAGTGTTTTCATGCCTTTTTTTACAATTTGGTGGATATGATTGGCGAAACTTAGTTTTTCATCCAAAATAATTCCGAGATCTCTCATTTCCGTGACTCTTTCTAAAGTTATTATAGCTGGAGCAAAAGACGCGGTGACCAACACACACTTAGGATTTGTGTATTCGTGTATATTTGTATATAACACTTCCGAACGCATAATATTGGCTTTGATAAATTTCTCTGTGTTTATCTTGGTAAGTCAAGTTACATCCTGTGATTATTCATAGGTAGCAAGTATTACTGTTATAATTTCGTTAGTAACATCTGGTTACCACAAATTTTTGATAAAGGTTTAAGTTTTTCAATTCGGTTTTACTGTACAAAAAATAAGGAAGGTACCGAAACAGATCCTTGGGGAATTCCTCAAAGCTTTTTGCAATAATTTCCTTCTTAATTACAAACTAAACTAACCATCAAGTCGTTTCCCTGCAGAGGTAGGCAGAGAGGACGAACCGCCAAGCAACTCGGTCTCGGCGCACACTCTTTGCCTCATTCACATTCATACATCGCCTAATACATAGGTACTCAAGTATTTTGTACACTTGATCGCACCGTATTTCCTCTTCCCTATTCGTCTCACACTCCATTCTATCGCTCTACATGCCCAAGCCATCTAAGCGTCCCTGTCTTAATCTGAATCATTACTTTTAAATCAGCCTTACATTTCTCAGATGATAATACATGGTTTTACCACACATACACTTCAGAGATCTTATATATAATACAAGATATCCTGGGTTTTATTCCTAGTTGATTTTTCTGTTTCATGCTTTGTTTAGATTTATTAGTATTATCTTCTTCTTCAGAGATATATGTAGATAATATCGACTGCGTTTAAATAAATATCTCTTTAACGCATCCCAGGCATAGCTTCGACGTAATGTTCTTGTCGATAAATTATAAGTGACACGCGGAAAGACAGCATAATAAATATTTTATGATGCATTTATGATACTTGGTGGCAAGCACGTCTTTATGGACCAACCAAGTAACCAATGCATAGATGTTCCCGTTGATTATACATTATAACTTATTACCTCAGATCATTTTACAAGATGCTAGCAGGACCGAACCAAGAAACGCTTGGTATGTACGCAATGTTAAATGATAAATATTAATACTTCCCTAAGTTACAAACTATCATCCAATTGACTCCGCGGAAAAATAGTACTATTGTCAAATATCTGGGAATTTTAATAGATGACTATTTAACCTGGAGAATGCACATTGAAAATACGGCCAAACCAATACGCAAAGTAATATTCTTCCTGAAAAATATATGCAATATTTTGACAAGAAAACTATTAAAATTGTGTACAACGCGTTTTACCATTCAATTATTAGGTATGGCATATAAACTGGGGTGGTGCAGTCAAAACCATTCCATCCAAAAGCTGTATAATGAATGGTGGATAAAAATTCTTCCAACAACCTTATTCAAAGAAACAAAATTATTAGATCTTAGGCATATACATGCACTTGTAATGTACTACACGAACAACTGCAAGATTCATAGTCTTGTAGATCACAGCAACACAACCGATGAGATCAGAACAACGGGTGATTGTACCAAAAATAATACATCGCTTGGACAACGTTATTATATCTTCCTAGCTCCTAAGGTTTATAATGGATTCAAACAACAACACAGTAATCATAAAAGCGAATTACAGTATGGCTGATAGGAGGTGGCAGAGCAGAATCAGAAAGCTTCCTGAATAAAATCATTGTTTGACTTTGAAAAAATACACACTTTAACGAATCGCTGAGAAAATCGGGGAAAAGATATTGCCAATAATAACCCATCATTCCGTCCTTATCTCTATTATATATCAACCCTGTTATTGAGAAGAAAGGGTTTAAGTACACGAATTGGACTTGAGTACACGAAGAGGACTGAACTTGATATCTGGACTGGACTCGAGGACAGGAGAAGCAGATTTCTTAGCGTCTGCCACTATCCAAAATGACGTATTCAGATTTGCCTATAAACACTGAGGCAACCAAATTCGAAATGGTATTAAATGATAGGTATTAAAATGCCAAAAATTAAATAAAAATATTATATCATTGAAGAAGAAGGAAATACTAATAAATCTAAACGAAACATGATACACAACAAGATACAGAATAATAAAAAGATAACGATCACAACTAGGAATTGAACCCAGAATCTCCAGTCCTACCGGGACAGTTGTCTTAAACCACTGTACCATTGAAACATATTTATTAAGCGTCATATTTGTCGATATAATATTTCAAATTCAGAAATAACAATATTTTACAATGTTTCGTTTAGATTTTTTAGTTTTATCTTCTTCTACAATGATATATTACAGTATAACCTTAAAAAAAGTTGATTAAAAATACCATTTATTTTTTGGAATAACTTTATTGAGTAAAACCTTCAATTGTAATATTTAATTATTGAAGACAATATTAGCGATTTTTAAACGAAAATCTAAAAGAAAAATATTAGAAAAAGATACGGTCACATCTAGGACTCGAACCCAGGACTCTTGCCTTGCCGGGGCACCGTTCTACCACTGAAACTGTATCATAATATTTATTACATCATAATATTCATCGTAGACTTGCAAAAAAATTCAATAGATGTCGCACATTAAAAAAGATAGGTTTATCTAAAAAAAAAGACGCTGTCTAGATTGCATTTAGTTCGGGTTGAATCTTGCGATCATACATAAAGATAGTTGCCAATAAATAATGTGCGGTGAAAAAATGACATTGTTGGTAGTTCTTATTCGAAGTGTGATACAGTTAAAAGTGACCGAAGCGGATAGGGTCCCATTAGCTCAGTGGTAGAGCGGTGCCCTGGCAAGGCAAGTGTCCTGGGTTCGAGTCCTAGATGTGACCGTATCCTTTTCTGATTTTTCTGTTTCAGATTTTCGTATTGAAATCGCTAATATTGTCTTCAATAATTAAATATTACCATTATTCGTTTTAATGCTTACTTATTTTCTTATATTATTCTTATTTGTACCATGTTACCACCGTAAAATCTACATTCGCCAAGTTGGGATATTTAATCAAATAAAATAAACTTATATTATCTTCTTCTTAAATGATTAAAGATTCTAAAAGTGTTAAAGACAATTACAATTTTTTGCAACTCTTTCTGTACCTAGATTCGATGCTGTTTTCCATCATACATAAATTATAATAAATTATATAAAATGGCGGTATATTCATGTTATTTTTAATATTGTACTGCGGCAGGCCAATGACAACACTAATAATTTATAGTGATGGAATGTAATTATTCATATATTTACCAGGTATGAAGACTGTAAGCGATAGGTTGAAGGAACTGTGTATTATGACTAATATATAATTTTATGTTAATTGGCGAATGTGTATTTATTTAAATTGTAAGGCTTACCCAAAAATATTTGGAGTGTGATCTCATATTTAAATATCAGTTTTAGCAGGTCATAGAAACCTATTGGTATGATGAGTCAAATTCAAAGATTTAGTCAAGAAATTAGACGTTATGTAAATTTTGCAATACCCAGTTTTCATATAGTGGATAACTCTAGTGATAGCCCGTTCCTCTTGAAATGCTATGGCTTATCTGTTCCTTAAAACTTCCGTATTAGTCGTCATCACGACTTCTTCAAGATACCATACGGCAGAACAGATGTTCTAGTAGAGAATGATGCTATTGAATGAAATTTCTACAAGAGTAGGTACACTTAATCCCTATTTGTAAAATATAAAAACCTTTTTGAATACATATCTTCGTAAATTTTAAGAATGTTAAAATAAGCAATCTTGTACATAGTTGATTCAAATAAATAAACAACGATTTCAAACAATGTTGAGATTTTGAATGGTTTTGTCTCGCCTATGAGATCATAAGTATATTAAACAGCAAGGGCGATACTGAGAGTGTCTACCAATTTGAGGTACAATGATGTAACTAGTTGTTCTGTGAATAGTAATTTTGATTATTCTAATTTGACAGCTCGTAACGTTCCAGCGAAAAAAGGTACTATCAAACACCATTTGACTGGAGATGGAACACATAGACAAATTTTCAGACACAATGCAAATCGCACGAGTTAGAACTAATTTATTTCTCCCAGATGGACAAACAAAACATTTTACAAATGTCTACAATATCCTGTAATAAATAAAAATAAAAATGCCGGACTTCGTAACACTCAGTCGATGATAAAATAGATAAACGCTAAGCACATGTTATTATTTTTTAATAAATCCAATTCGGTATAGATTAACTAATAAGTTTTTAGCAAAATTTTTGGAACAAACAATTAGAGTCGTAATGCATCTGTCATTAGTTATATCAATTTAGTATTGCTTATTAAGTATTTGGTTCAATTTGTGCAATTATTTACTTGACGTAAGTTCTTATTTCTAGAGTTTTTGTTAATTCAAACAATCAATTTATACAAAAGATTTTGTTAGAATTGAAGACGAAGTCCAGTAACTTATCTGTTTCAACGACGAGACTCTTCTAACAATTCAATGACTATTTAAGCAATGTACAAGCAAAAAAAATCACAAATCAAAACACCGAGATCGAAAGGCAAACTTAACAAGAAAACAGTGTGTCGTAAATAAAGATAATACATCATTCTTCTCTAAATTACCCTCGGCTTCATAAATCCTTTTCCTTGCGATCATATAGACCCTTTCAAGCTATTTCTAACACAGAGGATAAACTGAGCACTTTAACATCGATCGTAGACGTCGCGATATTATTACAAAGGCATTATCCTTTGATTTATCGTGCGATTCATCACAAAGGAAGCCCACAAGGTTGCAAGTTAGGACCCATCTTAAGTTAAAAACTTGAAAGTAACTTGCTTAATTAGAACTAAGGGTATATCTGTATATTATTGTTGATTTATGTTTGAAAATATTTATGCTGTTTTAAGAAGTTTAAGAAATTAACCTAGGTCTCAAAGAGACTCTTATTAAAGGAGAATTGAAAACAAATCAAGTGATCTCTTGAACTACGAACCATTTTTGTTTTACTCATTTAACAAATGTAAAGATTCGGAAAAAAGGCTGAAAAAAGCGCAGTGAACAAGATTAAGAAAGGGACGCTTAGATGGTTCGGACAAGTGGAACACATAAACGAAAAAATGTATACGGAGAAAAAAGAAGCGGTGACAAGTCAAGAGTCAGAACAACCAAAGTATGTATCTGATGATTCATAAATGTAAATTAAGCAAGGCGTATGTTGCGTGGCGGTCCATCCTATCTCACCCTCCATCCATCCACCTGCAGTGAAACAGTGTGATGGTTAGTTAGGTTAGGTTATATTTCTCCAGCGTTATTTTTTTCGTTGCTCTGCTTTTCACTGTACATTTTTATTTATATATTTTGTAAACTTACAAAAAATATACATATACGTGATTAAACATGTATTCCCGCGAATTCCGAATTTCTACCGAATTTATTATAAATTTCTATTTTAAAAACAATTTAAGTTCCTAAAGATATATATATACTTTTTTGAAGATAATATCTAAATATTTGTAGTTCCGAAAATTATGAAGAATGCATTTAATTATCTTACTAGGCATGTTATAGATATTAAAAAAATCTGTGTATTTTTAAATGCAATTTGTCGAGGGGGTTTTGCTCTATTTTAAACGAGTTGTGTTTTATTAAATATTTTTTTACAACTTTCGCTTGATTATCATCGTTTTTTCATTTAACATTCGTACTTACATACGCTTTTAAACCATTTCTTCTTCATTTTGAACGCTTACTATTTTTAAACCATTTTTTCTTAATTTGGAAGGTTTACTATTTTCAAACCATTTCTTCTTCATTTAGAACGCTTACTACGGAGCTTTAAGCTAAAAAAGTTTCATATTCTTGGTTAGAGAGAGGAATTTTTATTTAGTGTTTATTTTATCACAGTTCTGTCTTATCGTGTTCTATCTTATCATGGAAAACCGTATATGGTATAAATAATAGATACTGTGGCATAATAGTGAAGCAGGGAAACGCCCGCAAGGTCACAAGAAGTTCATTGGCCTGTTGCTATGCAACGAAAGAAGGCTCTATGGCGCTATGACTCGCCGATGCTTTACCTGGAAAAGGCACTTGAAGTTGCAAGTCTACTCTGTGCACGGGTACATACTCACTCAGAGCATAATAGCTTCCGACGGGCCTTTTTATCGAGTTTAAACGACTTGTAAAAAGTCCATTTAGACCGTTGGTATTTTATTTATTTACAGTATGTACAATATGCCAGCAGATAATAATAACATATGAACTTCTGGAGACTTAGAAAAATATACGATTAGGAACTTTAACATTTTTTTTACAGATATACAAGAAAAACATTCCCGGGTTGCGAATAACACGATGATATTTGTAAAACTCGCAGGACTTGCAGAGGAAATGATCCCACAACACCTGAATCAACCCGGCTATAAACATTTATGACATTTTATCAAGTACATGTGCTTTTTTTCTATGTGAGTACCGCACAAGAGTACCAACAGCTCCCCACTGTCAGGAGCCAGTTGGAATGAAGAATTCGTTACGTTGTGAGGTTGAAGGTATTGGGAAAGGAAAGGAAATGTGTAAGTAGAAGCTGGAGAAGTACCTAGCTATATCAGATCTGGCCACCAAACATGGCAAAAGCGATTTCAAGAAACGTTTCGATTCGGAATCCTGGTATTTTAACAGGGCGATACTGAAAGAATCTAAATAAATAGTGAGATAACAAAAATCAATCAAATACATTTGCAGGGATTTGAACCCAAGACCTCTAGAAAGTGTTAAAATTGAATAGTATTTCAGTTCTTGCACGACAAATAGTTATAAAATCAATACCAAAAAAACCTTTGCAAATCTCATGTTGCCAAAAGTTCTTCGTTCGCTCGTTTTCGTTGTAAGTTAAACAACCAAAATGAAATTGATATAACAAATGCACTTCAATGCAATCAATATCTGTAAAGAAAGCGTTGCACAAGAAATTGTAACGGCCCGGCGTTGTATTTTAGATTCGTAGTTAGATAATTTAACCAACATTTTATTAACCTTAAAATTAAAACTGTACATTTAAACGTTAATATCGTTACGGTATTTAACTCTCAGAAAGTATGGCGGAGTAGGTACACAGAGTAAATACCATTTCAAAACTACTGTTATGAATTTTATTTAAGAAGGCAGTTCATAATTTAGTGTTGGTTTTTAGAATACTATTTAATGACGCGTTAAAACAATAAAAGTCTACACATACATAAAATAAAATAAATTAATATTATTATTATAACAAGCACACATAAGTGAAAAATCACAGGATATATATTTTTTTTCAAATGTTTCTGGCTTTCACTCTTCAAGGTTGCTATAGGCCATAATTTCAAATTACTTTAATTCAGTCGAATTCAGACTTAGAAGAGATAAGATGTTGAATGGATGGGAGACAATTTTAGATAAGGCTTGATAGAAGAGAGGAAATATGTTTAGAGAAGGACAACCAAAATATATTTGTTGTAAACTTCCCATTTCTAGACCACAGAATATACAATCTGATGAGTCAAGGATGTGAGATCTGAAAGATGAGAAGGAACGGAACAATGGCCAATCCTCAATCGAATAGGTGAGGAAATTTCTTTTTTTGGAGAAATGGGAAATTGTTGAAACCATGGTTTTGATGGGATAGTCCTTCGTATTGAGGCATAGCAGGCTCCTTTGGATTTACTAGCAATGTGCCAATACTCTGAATAATTGCTGGATGTATCTTTAGAATGGAAAAATGTCAGATGGGATAATGTGGTTAACGAGGGTAAAAATAGGGTTGGATGCTCCTTGTTTTGCCAAGGAATCCGCAATATCATTAATAACGATGTCAACATATCCGGGAATCCAAATCAGAGTTACGGTTTTACCAGAGCTTTGAATGGAGGCTGTCAGCACTCAAATAAGTCATACAAAGTAATCATCCTTGCCTTTCAAAAGAAAAATTTTACTCTTCAAATGGTAGTAAACTTGATATTAGTGTATGAGCTCACCCATGGATGGCACTAGATTAGTTTATTAGGTTACACATAGACGGCGTTAGCTGTCGAGATAATAGTATAATAAATAAGGTGAGAACCTCAAGGTCAGGGTCCAGATTATTCCAACCCGCTGCTAATTAAGATATCCAAACCATCGCCAATCCACCACAGTAAGTGTTCAGTTGAAACCGAAGTTTTATTGATTGAGAGAATTTGTGAGAAAATCCCGACAATCCAAACAATTATTAGGTTTAATTTTAATAACTACACTATACAATTTTTGTAAAACGGCCAAAAAATAATTTAAAAAATATTGAACATTGAATTAGCAAAAGAACTAATAATTTATTATGGATTCCCCAAATTTAATACCAAATTAATGCAAACCACTGCAGTTTTATTGGTTATCGTATATTTATAGTAATTGAGACGATGGGACTTAACTTATTAGCTATTGATATCCGGTACTTGACGTCTACAACAAAACCAAACGCAGAATACCACATTAACTGAATTACCGGCCCTAAGAGGATTAACGCGCGCTCCACATCTGCCCTTATGATGGACACTGTAAAACTATCCGAAACGTTGGCTCGAGAAGGAGGAAACGCAACACGCTATAATAATCTGAAAATTAATCATGATAACGGCTACATTCATTTCAAGCCATGGTGGTCTCTCACCCAGGCGATACTGAGAGTATATTCCACTCTGGCTATAACATAGATGGAACATAACATGAACAAGTCGCAAATAAGGCAAGCAGAAAGTTCGCAAAGAAAGGAATTTCACTCCCAGTACCCTAGGGGCACCACGCTTCCCAATTAGTATGGACTAGTACTGAACTAAAATATAACTAATAGTTAAAAATAACAGCTAGATTTAACAGTTATAGTTTTATTTATTGTGAAAAACAGCGATCCCAGTAACATTTAACAACAGTAACTAATAACATGCAAATGAGCACATTAACCACTCGAGCTATTGGTGTCATATACATACATCATTTAATTAATATCATACCTCAACATATTAATATTGCAACGTATGAAACTGCTTTATGCGGTTCAAAGCCAATTAATTCACCTAGATTTTACAGTCCATCCCATATTTTTAGGTTCTATAAATTAAACACATTATGGCAAGTGATTGCTCAAAACTTTTTTGGAAATTTGGCAGAATATGCCAATCGCTCGAATGGATCAATAGTTATTCTAGTCTTAAATTCACTAAGGTTTAACTGAAAAAGGTCTATAACAGAATAAATGTGGTATAATATCGTAGTCATTCTTCAAGAGTCATGAACATTGATAGGTTTGTCCTGCCTCCTGTTCAGCTCTGATGAAGTTATCGGAGACATTAAACTTAATAGGTTCTAGACGAATAAATAGACCTTTCCTAAAGTCAAATGGCGCACCATTTTGATGGCCGGTAGGCGATTATCTAACGTTATTTTAGCACCGGTGGGGTTCGCTCGTTTATTGTATAATTTTTACGTTAGCTCCTAGGAAATTCTGGAAAGGAAAAATATATGATGGTTAGATAGGGATCAGGGTCAGTTAGTCCAGGAGGACTTTAATTTATTCTTGTCACTTTGGCGCAAGAGTCCTTCTGTAGAGGTCTAAAGTTTTCCCTCAACCACTCTTTCACGTTCCGGCCCAACACGCAGACGTATTTGCCCACAAATACCTAGCCAAACGTCTCCCCATGAAGCCACACACCCTTGCGAAGTTGCCAAACTATTTGGGATGATCTGTGATTATACAATAAATGGTTTCCAGGACAGTGGTACCCATGACCGCCTCTCAAATTCATTATAAAAAAATTAAATCATTTATTAGTATTTTGAACACCGTCTCGCTGGCATCGGAATATTTAGCTCGTAACTAGCGTATAGCGATTTTTTACTGTTGCAAGTATAATCGTTTCGGAGGGTTATTTTTTATTTGTTTGCGTTCGCATTAACGTCGGCGTTATTCCAATGGTTATATGAAACGGTTGACAATCGCCAACGATAACTACATTGGCGTTATTTCGAATCGCCAGTACTACTGGACTGGACAGGTTTCCTTGTAAGGAGTGTTGTAGTTCCCAGGTCTCGCCATCTCCCGAGGGAATGCAGCCTGTTATACAATATGTTAGATAACGCGTGTTGACATTATACCGAGAAAACTATCCGTGGTAATGAGTCTCTTAGACGGGTAGACTGCATTCTGTCAGAAATGAAAAAATAAAAATAATCGCTTAGGAACTTCATAGATGCTCTAATTAAATACTGCGATTTTTATAAGCCTATAAAAAATAAAGTATCAGGTCTATCAAAATTGATTTAAATATATATCTTACTTACGAATCCTTTGTTTTTATATTTAATTAGATGGTTTTTAATTCATTATTATTAAATTTCCTTATTATTCAAATCCATTCAATGTACCTGCACGTTCAACACGCTCTTGTGTCCTGTTCAGGGTTGATCAAAGCAAAACCAACTCTAAGCAGAATTCTTGCCTGAACAGACTATGCAATAATCACAATAGCGTATTATCCAAGGTTGATGTTTTCAGTTACAAAACTTACCAAATACAAGAGGTCCATAAAATAACATTTCTCTGATGGTTTGTGAATAATGTTTATGTTTATTGTTTATATCTCTATTATGATTTGATTTATATCTACAACCTCTCTCCATGGCTATAAATGTGTTGTGTTGTAAATTTTTCGTTTTATATAATATTTTGTTTTGTATAAATTTCTTAATTCATATTCCTTTCTTACAAATTTAATTTACTTTTTTCAGGGTAGGGTAAAGTCACAAGGAGGAAATCCATAACCTAGTTTTAAGACATTTAATAATTTTAATAACGAACACCAATATTATGTGAAGCATTTCTGATAATTCTGCCTTCACATTGTGTTTGATCTTAACACCAGCCAATGGTCGCCCTCCGTCTATCCAGGGTCTATACCCTTTGCAACACGACCGAGATTGCTTGTGCCATGTACCTTTGAGCACGTCTCGGCCGCAACAATTTACCTCCGCAGATGCTATCTACCGGTGCGGAGAGACCTGATGATGCCACATAAAGCCCTCCAAAACGTCACGTAATCAGTGTGCATTGTCGTACAGGGTGTTCTCTCACAGTTCCATCTCACTGGTTGGTCAAATTTCATTTCTAAGCATAGCATTTTTCATTTATAGGCCAGTGCAATTAGCGATTCGCGATCGAAGTAATTCCGGTAGTCCCAATTTGTTTATATGTTATATAAACTGATCCCCTGATGTAAAATCTGAGTTTCCGACCTTGGCGCAACTGTGCTCGCGCCGCCATTTTGAAAAAACTGGCCGAAATCGGGCCAAAATCTAGTTTTTCCCAAATATCTCATTTCCAATGCAAATTTCGGCTAAAGTATTTGAACAAGTATAATAGAACATAAAATAACCTACAACTTTTGTTAATTCAAATTTCTTCTATCTCTAATAGGTACCGAGGTAGAAAGTCGTAAAGGTAACCTAACATTGACAATATTTGAATTCGTCACAGGGCATACAAATACTTTATAAGTCCACAACTGGTGACTCTGTATCGCAAGTGCGCCCCACTATTGAATTTGAGGTAGCTCTCTGATCTGAAACCTCAACATTCTTGAAAAACCCTTGATTCTTGCAGAAATGGGCGGACGGTTTGATAGATTGCTCTATCTTGACAAGCGTATTGTAATCTTTAGAGCTCAGGCGTTAGGTGGGAATGCTGCGCTTGTTCTAATGGTATTATTTTTTAATGATAAACTGATGTTTATAAGACAAGGTTTTTTGATGCAATAGCATAAAGCATAACAAATAATTAGTCGCCTGAAATATCAATACAAATTGAAAATATCTCCCGAGTAAAAACTAAAAACTAACGCAGCTTTCTGATTGCCGTGCTTGTGTTATAAACATTATTTTATCATTAAAAATAATAATATTTAACAAGTCAAAAATATTTCACCAATAAATGAAGATATAATATGTCTCGACGCCATCTAGTGAGAAATTTAGCACTAACAAAACCTTTCCTACAAAAATAAAGTTGGTTTTTTACAGGTGGAAAAAATATAATAAGCAGTAATTGTTCGTTGAGGTACTAGTACATATTGAATCATTTGGCCGGTTGGAAATAAGCCTACATAACTCAAAGGTTACAGAGCAACTGACCAGACATCAGAAGGCACGGGTTCAATTCCCGTTGGTGGAATTTCTTTTTACTCGGAAGATATTTTCAATTTGTATTAATATTTCAGGGGATTAATTATTGCTCATATTTGTTTATTCTAATGGTATTTCAATTAAAGATGCTCTGAGGAACTAGCGTAATTTATCCCTATGGCACCGGTGCATAATCGTAAATTTTCATTACAGAAAAGGTACAACATGAGCGTCTCCTGTCCCCATCCCATCTTCCTCTGCCTCTTGCCTTTTCCTATTCCTTCTTCCTTCTAATATATTTATATGATTTTTATTTTTTTGTTAATTTCATTTTCAGTTAATGGTTATAACCAATTACAATTTTGTATTATATCACATTAACCAACATTAGCATAAGAAACTATTTTGGCTTACCTCATATTTAACCTCTTGTATAACTTATCCTGTATAAAATTGCTGTTTGTTTCTTACAATAAATAAATAAACAAAATACGACAAACGTGCTCCTATTTGATATTTGTCACATAAAACGAGTGGTTTCGACGACTCGTTCTCGCTCGGCGATGGAACGATTTGCAGGTCTGTGTTTTCACTCCATCCTCTCCTCAAAATGACCATCCACATAGAATCCCAAAAGATGGCATAGGCTCCGACAAAAATAATTTACCTCCGGGGATCACTAACACTTCTGCCAAAGGTTACCTCAAATGGTTCGCTACATTTGGTGACTTAGCAAGTGTTAATTTACTGAGGTTTGTCCAGTTTTTGGTCTGCTCGCCAACAACTGCGTGTAGTGATTACATTCCTACGAAACAACCTGGAATGCAGATAGATTGCAAGATGCAGAACTGGCTTGGATAGAATGCTGGCGCCACATAAACCATGATACCAAGTTTAAGTGGTAATATCATTGCAGATTCCCGAGGTTTATGATCTCCAGACAAAGCGGGAGAGTAAGGATAACGTTATTGCATCAAATGGCTGGTAGAATTTTCTTATTGCAGTTTAGTAAAGTACTTGTTTATATTAGGTTTAATCGGGTTCCATGATAAAACAGAAAAATTATGAAATATTTATTTTTTGTAAAAAACAAACAATGTTGTATTATATTCCTTTTTGTAAAAAAATAGAGATAATGATATCCTCATTGGGATCTCCCGTGCTGAGGATTTTATTTACATTTTATTAATATGGATTAAATGAGGTACTGTTTTTTTCCGTTATAATTATAAATATTTTACGTGATCATCTTTTGCTGAATTTCTGAATGTTTTCATTGACCTATTACGATTGGTTAGTAGCTAAGTGCACAAATGCGACGGGTTATCAGTGTTACAACCCAGTGTTAAATACCTATGCTAGTTAAGTTCTCTGTAAATGCACAAGCAACATTTTTCGCTTTTAATGAGGGTACAAGGAGAAAATTTGCTGATATGAAACACTGTTAATTTATTAAAAATCTTGTCAATTTTTTGATATTCTTGTTAAAAAAAGTATCGGTTAACTATCCCGCAGACAAGTAGGAGTAGGTAGTACGCAAAATTACTATCCTCCTTATATTAGCTTAAATACTTGACATATCATTTTAGTATTTTACGATTATTTCTGCGCAAAAACATAAGTTACAATTAATAATTGACTGAATAATTGGGATTTCTATAGTTTAAAAGCCCATAAGACAGAAAAAGGCGTGGGTTAAAAAGTAAATAAATAAATACTAGGTTACATACGTCGTGTTTGGTATCTTGGCCTGTCAAGAGTTAAAAGTGAATGTTTTATGAGGACGGCGGATAAAAACCAAAAACAGTACGTAAAAATGCTGTTGTTTGACGTACCGTCGTGACATTTATTAAGAGGAAGCTACAAGCCAAAATGTGTATATTTTTGGTATACCTATATTATAGGTAATAAGCATTAAAATCGCTTGACAAACGGAGTATAGAAACGTTCGATATCAAGCATAAAACTGGTTTTTATTTATTTTGTAAATAATTTTATAAGAAAGCAAAAAAGTTAATCAAATGAAACTGTCACAGATAATCTTAGCTATGATAATGTATTTTTTAAAGTTGTTGTTTTTACGCGTTCATACATTTCTATTGATAAAACGTTTTCTTTAGTAGTTTATATTTATATTTTTACTGAGTAATTTTTTTTTTTATTTCTACTCGAGCGAAACGATAGGAAAACGTTAAATTTTTTCTAAAGCGTATTTTCTTGTATTCACAATGTACACCAATTCGTTATAAAGATGAATCAAAAAAGTGATTTGGCATTAAGAGGGTAGCAGAGATAACGATTTTGTCGAAATTTACTAAAATAGTTAAAAAATTGGTCAATTGTGTCGCCCTCGTCGTATTTTGTAGACAATTCCGCCAAAACGTTACTGAACAAGTGGTTTGATGCTAATATCCGGGCATAAACACCCGAGGTCTCCCGATCGACAACAACGAACATTCCCGATGACAAATTAAAAATAGCGTGTTTTATCTTAGCCGTTTATGTGGTAGCTGGCTTTCAATTTTTCCCTACAATATGGGAATTTTCCCTTGAGTTTCCCTAATGTGTTAATAAACATTATATGAACGGCTTTTTAAAAACTGGCGGATATCCACGATTAAAATAATTTGATTTTATAAGTAAACTATGAGCTTTTTACTGGGTTTAACCACTACTATTTATGCTTATTTTAGTTTCAAAATACATAAATGTCGAAAGAGATCTCAAAGTTTTATGTAAATCTGCATCTTCTCCATATGAAATAATTATTAGAGAGGTATTGATTTAATTAACATGTAAACTAAAATTCCCTATAAAATTGTAAGAATTTAGGAAAAAATATTTTTTCCCCAAATATTGGAAATATTTCAATTCAATGAGCACACTCCCCAACGGCCGGCTCTTCCGACTTGCGACTGATGAGGGCTGTCACAACATTGAAATATAAAACACCGTTGAGAATACTTTTATTTATTTAAAAGTTTAGGTTTTTACAGTGAGTAGGCTGTCACAACATTGAAATATAAAACACAGTTGAGAGTACATTTATTTAATTAAAAGTTTTGGTTTTGACAGTGAGTAGGCATATAAAAAACAGTTTTTATAATTTTTTTATGCTTCCGATTTTGTTGTCCGGGTTAAATCTTCCCCATAATCTTCCCCCCCGCCCTTGAGGTGTTTTTGCACAAAAACGGCGCTATACAAGTCATCCAAGTATTATTATTATTATTTATTATAGGAAAAACTAAACCCTTCCACTCACTTTTCCACAAATGATCAGCTAGTCAATCAACACTATGCAAGTGCATTATATAAGTAAAATAAATACAAAACAATACAAGAACAACAACACGTCAACTCATCAGAGATCAAATGGGAAAAAAAATCACCGACTCCAGATATTTTCATATCAGAGGGTTCGGCTCGGTAAAACTTCTAACAGGGCCTATAAATCCTACTGATTCCTCAACATAAATATTTAAAAAATCTTTCGTTATCCTACATGTATTCAAAATGACCGACTTTTGCATCTTTATATATAAATTTTTTGATAGATCTAATACGCCTAAATTTTTAATGAGAGAGCTAGGTATGATGCCAGTAGCCGAAATAACGAATGATAATATTTTTATAGTCTGAGAATGCCAAATTCTTTTTATTTCGTTTCCTAAATCTGTGTATTTTCTTATTTTTTCATTAACACATTTTTGAATGTTACAGGAATTTGGAATAGCGACATCAATGATATAAGTTATTTTATAATATTGTCATGTAAAACTATACCGGGTCTATTATGACTAATCGTTCGGTCTGTTCGTATAGTTTTATCATAATATATTTTATAAAATTCAATAATATTTTATTATTATTGTTATGCATTTTTATTAATATTATTATTGTTTTTTGTATTTCTTTGGCATTCACTTTGTAACAATTTCTAGACATTTTTTGTAATAGCTAGTTAATGACACGGACGTGTCGAAACCGGTCGCTAATTTAATAAAATTTATACGTAACAAATGTACATTGTGAATAATAAAACTCGTTAAAAACAAAAAATGACTATTATAGTTTCCTATGAAATATTGATATTTTCATATAAACACTAATGATTCCACTTTTACGTTAAAAATTTTTAGGCTTATAAATAAATACACATTTAAGATTCTTCCAAAATTTGGTATGGTAACAATCACTTTAAAAATATACTAGAATAATGTCTTTCCCTTCTTGGAATAAGTGGATATTGATATTTTTATTGTAAGTAAGGTTCTCGAGTTCGATTGCAGAGGTTGCGGGTTCAAATCCCGGCATGTGCGAATAATTTTTTTTTGGGAAATCAAATAATTGAGGTCAGGTTTGTGTTGTTTGCTTTATCTGGTGTTTCTAATGGGGGAAAATTAATTTAAGGGATATTTACAGATTGGAATATTCCAAATAATAGAACTTTTGTGCTATTTTTTTTGCCTAGATCGTGATAGTGAAAAAGTTTGGCAGTAAAATGATTTACGAATTTTTTACAATATTTATGTATTTTTATATATGTATTTTTATAACGTCCTGATAAACCATTTTTTGGCAGATTGACTAACGGGTTCAAACAGTTATATATAATCTTTTACAAAAAAAATATATATATACATATATTATATTATATAATTATATTTTATTTTCATTTGTTCAATTCACGAAGAGCTATAATAGCCAAATTAAATAATCAAATTATTATTATAATTAAAAATCTATTTGCACAGCCCTAACACTAGTCACATGAAATACGATACGTCTGTTCGTCTATACTGCTGGAAGCAATTATAATACTGCTGTCTCGTTCGTACATATCCACAGCGGGCGCAAGCAAATGAGATGAGTTGACAATAATTAAGACCTGCTACATATTGTTCAGCTGGAAGGTAATATATAACAAGGTACAATCATCTCAACAACGTTCGCCTCAACGCTATTCAAATTCTTGTTCACCTTTGACACGCTCCCTTCAAATTACATGAACAAAGTCTACGTTTTGATTTTATGTCTACAATATATACGTATATCGAAAATAAACTATTACCCTTACGTTTTTTAACACTACTTTACAGAAGAGAGCGTCGCGAACGACCGCTTGTGGCGAACGATCTTCGCGTTATGATTGAATATGTAAAATGCAATCATTTATATGTGTTTAGAGTTTAAATGAATATAGAATATCACCAAATAAATCTTTAAATTAATTTAATTTATTTATCAATTAAGATAGAATAAATACTGTTTAATTATACGGTTTTTTTTTTTTTCAAATTGCTGTTTTTTAATACATAAAATTGACTTCAAAGTAAGTGTATTTACATAGTTTTTCAAAATAATATCACACAGTTACTTAGCTATTATATAAAAATATAGAAAGTGGGTCCTATAGGTTGAGATATGTTCTATTAAAAAATATTTTTTATATATTTTTGTCATGTTGTATGTAGTAGCAGATGAAAGTAATCTTGAGGTCGATTGGCGATTTATTGAAAACTACTATTTTATAAACAGCTGTAAAGTAAGAAAATATTTTTTTAGATTATTTATTTTTAACAGGTTGTATATAACATACATCTATCTAAAAAACATACACGATAAATATTTTTTTGAATATGCTGTTACGGACACAAGTGACTTCGAAAATACGAAAAAAACCGCAAAAATAGAAAAAGCCCTCTTGGACTGTTAAGCTTCGCCTTAATAAAAGCACACGTGTTCTCCATATATTCTGAAAGACTAATATATTTTAACAAGAAATTCGCGTGCTGTCACTTTATTAACAGGTTCATCTTTCTCCGTGTAGTTTCCTTTTTTTCAAATATTGCCAGGTTATAAATTATCCAGGAATATAGGTATGTGTTTATTTTTTTAAAATTGATGTTATGTTAAATAACAATGACAATTTACATTAAATTATGTACCTAAAACATTTTATAAATTCTAACCCAAATTATCCCAAATCATAAATAAACCCAAACGTTTTGATTTATCTTTCTGCCAACCCATATTGTGATTGCTATCAATTTGCATTTTTAAGAATAATATTTATAACCCATGGCCAAATTAATAGGGCGTATTGCCTTTGAAATAAATTATGTCGAAGGGTACAGTTGACCTCCAGATGCCCTTATTTTCGGTTTATTTCTATTTATTTCCATTTTTGAAGAATTGGAAGGTAAATCATGATGTCTAAAAGAAATACTTACAAACGTAGATTTAAATCAAAGAAAAAAGGGGGAAAAAAGATTAAAATATTATTTATTAGCTGACGTGTACCCGGCTTTGTCTACTTTTCTCTACTTTCTATAAATATGATATTACATACGATATTACAAACGCATGTTTTTAGCTGTAACCGAATATTTAGGCTTTCTGGTGTACCCCAAGGATCAATCGTGGGGCCACTTATATTTTCTTTTTTTCATTTTGAAGAGCTTATGTCATTTTGACCAGTCGGTGGCCGAGTTGACATCGCGTTTGGGTCACACCCAGGCGTAGTGTGTTCAATTCCTCGGCTGGCTAAGTCCTCCACCACAACACAAGCAACATTTTCAGCTTACTGTGGTGGTAGTAGGAGATTTTCAAATATTGTCAGGTTATTCGTAACCCGGGAATGTTTGTCTTTCTTTTATAAAAAAAATGATATGCATGTGTTATATATATAAACCTTCCGGAAGAAATTCTCTAAATGATAGTGAAAACTCTTGCATAATCCTTTGCGTAGTTTAGAAGAACTAAGGACACAAACAGACAGACGAGGATAGCGACTTCATTTCAGCACATTGCTAGCTAACGTTTACCCGGTGTTGCTTGACTTTTCTCTACTTTCTATAAATATAATATGCATGTTTTATATATATAAACCTTCCGGAAGAAATTATCTGAATGGTGGTGAAAACACTATTATAATCTGTTGCATATTGCTATTTTGATTTATACAATTTAGAGATTTTTTAAGAATATTTCAAAAATTTTAAGCAATGGTACTCGACTACGAAACTAGGTACTAATTTCAGATATGTGTGCGTTAATCATGTGTGAAATCTGCTTCAATGAACTCAGATTTGCTATAAATTTAAGTATCATTTTCAAAATCCGAACTATTGTTTTAAAAATTCAAACAAGCGATAAATTACACTGAGAAAAATGAGTATTGCTAATTTATTAAGAATCTCTTCAAATTATTGGTAATCTAATTAAAAACGGGATTGTAGGCCTTAACTCATGAATTAATATAATTTGTATTAAAATTTTTAGTAAAATTTTTAGTAAAATTCAAATATATTATAACCACGTCGGAACACGTGTTCATAAAAATCATAATATTTTCGCATTGATAAAAATAAATAATTTGAAAATTGTACCAATTGAATTAAATAAATAAATTTCATCTTAAATCAAGGCAAATGACGTAATGAACACGTGTTCCGATATATTTGGAACCATCTGACGTGTATCCGGTGTTGCTATAATTTTCTCTACTTTATATAAAAATATAATATGCATGTATTATATATACAAAAACCTTCCGGAAGAAATTCTCTAATTGATAGTGAAAACCCCATAAAAATCCATTTCGTAGTTGAGAAGAACTAAGCGCACAAACAGACAGACGCGGATAGCGACTTATATTCCAGAGTGGAAGATTCTCTCAGTTTCGAAACGTTGCTTAAAATGTTATTAGATATCAGGTTTGAATAGCCAGTCACTTCCCCACCTTCCTCTTACCAATCTCCATCCCTTCCCCACTACATTCAGCCACACAACTTAACTCATTCGAGGATGCTATAGTCTCAATATACTCCAGACGGTTGGGATTATTTGCGGTATTCACAAATTTAAAAAAAAAAAACCGGACACGCAAAATGCTAAGATATTGTTAGTTTTTTTTATTTATTTTAACCACATCTTCTAAGGCATTGTTATTAGTATTTTTTTATGTATTGGCCCGAGGCAAGGCCGCAACCTCTTCAGACATTCCAATTACGGCTAGTCAAAAGCGTGCCAAAATCCAACAAAAAACTAAGATGAATCTATTTAACTAGAATTATTTTAAACATCGCGTGCGAAATAATGAGAGAATTAATTCTCTGATTTATGTAATTTGAAATTCTTTCAAAAATAGTTACATAATTCTGTGGCATGCTTACAAAAGAGCCGATGTCAGTTTTTTATGTTACGATGCCTATGTAGATATGCTCCTTTTTAGAAAGTTTTAATTTTAAGAAAATAGTGTCAAATACTTACTAGAATCTTCTAGAATTCGGAAGAAAACCCAATTTCGAGCCGAAAGCGCAAAAAATATATAACGAAAAACTGACATTGGCCAAGTTACAGAAATATTAGCCATTCTCTTTATATCAAAGTGTGAATATATTCCCATGAAAGTGTTATTTTAAAGTGTGAATTTATTTCCGTGAAAGTGTTATTTTAAAGTGTGAATATATTCCCAAGAAAGTGTTATTTTAAAGTGTTAATATATTCCCAGAGATAATGTTATTTTAAAGTGTAAATATATTCCCATAAAAATGTTATTTTAAAGTGTAAATATATTCCAATAAAAATGTTATTTTAAAGTGTGAATATATTCCCGTGAAAGTGTTTCTTTAAACAGAATATACTTATTGAGATTTAAAAAATTATACACAAAGTTTTTTAAGCATGGAATAACGATAATCTAATAATCTAAATATGAAACAATTTTAGTAAAACGTGTAACAGTAACATAAAATAAAATAGAATCTAGAACAATACAACATATAAGACAAATCACTAAAACTACATTACCAACACAGACATATGAATATTAATCATATGTCTATGATTACCAACTACAAATATGCAACCAATTCTATAAATGGTGTCTTTAAATATTTCAATAGTCCCCCAAAATTGTTGCTTAAATCATGCATCCTATTGTAACTAACTAACTAACTATCATACAGTTTCCCAGTAGGGGTAGGCAGATAGGAAGGACCGCCAAACAACGATCTTGGCACACACTTCTTGCCTCATTCACATTCATACATCGTAATATTATATGATATATATTCATCCTGTTTTACTACATTATACACTGAAGTTTAACAGAAAAAATGTCTACCTCAGAAGAAGAAAGGTGTAACATCTTTTGGTATGCTGTGCTACCAAGACCTGCACAAACCACAGTCCGTGAAACAGGGCTTCCGTGCTAAATCACCAAACATATTAAAGCACTCGGGCTGTTTGTCAACAAATGGTCGCGGTTGCAATGCTACCTAAATTAATTCAAAAACAACCGCAAGTGACCGATGAACCTACTTTGAAAGGCGCAACAGCCATCCATTAATACACGCCATCTCATAAAAACTTGTTGATCTTCTCTTACAAGTAATAAACGTTTTAAACGATCAGTTAACTCATACAACTGTTCAGATGTTGAATATGCAAATATAACTGTCTAGATTTGCGGTCAATAGTCGAGAAACCAGTTTGGACTGACCAGTGCCGGATCTACGTATCATAGATTTTTTTGCGTGTATTATTACTAAATACTGATTTATTTTAGTGTATTGTGTATTTACCGTATTCTGTAGGTATTAAGTGTATTTATTTGTATTATGTCTATGAGTGCATTATAGGTGCAATAAATGTATTAAATGCTTGTTTTTGTAAGAAATCACTTAATGAGTAAGATTAGGAAAGGGACAGTTATTTGGGCACGTAGAGCTAATTAGCGAAGAAAGGAGTGTAAAGAGAATATATGAGATGCAAATGTGGATGGTAGCAGAAGTCGGGGACCCCCGAGGAAGACATGGCACGATTAAGTGAATCGGATACTTGAGTCGGGCCATGTCAAAAGTCAGAAAAATAGAAGAGTATGTATGAATGTGAATGAGGCAAGGAGTGTGTGCCAAGATCGAGTTGTTTGGCGGTCCGTCCTCTCTGCCTACCCCTGCGCGGAAACGGCGTGATGGTTAGTTGTTAGTTAGTTAGGTATATGAAAAGAAAGAAGTGACGGATGCATGCATCCATCCCTACCGCTGCCGACGAAGATGGGTCGAAGAGAACAGCTGTAAATGTCAAAGGGTCTCCTCAAACCGGCCTCTCCCGATCGTCAGCAGACGGACAGGCGCATCTCACACCAATTGACACACTTCACCCGATCAACCCCCTGCTAAGTCACCAAACGTAGCGAACCACTTGGGGTGACTTATGGCAGTGGTGTTGGTTATCCAATAAATTGTTCCTGGGGCGGCGGTACCCACACCCGCCTCGCAAATCGACCTTGGTATTAAATATTAAGTGGCCTGGCATAACGTGTTCTAGGTGCGGCACTGTATTTAAGCAAGCATCGGTCCGACTTCGACTCCCTACTGTTACATTCTAGATTCAACGAAAGATAATCATGAATCTACTGCAACGTTATGGCTTCCTTTATGCTTTTTAATGAGAGTGTCGTTAATAGAGATTTAAGTACTTAACTAAGGTGTTTTTTTTAAATTACTTTATTAATTTCAGATTATTATTTTACAACCAGTGTTGATTTGAATCGGATAATCTTCGAGAATGTTTTCCAAAGGAAGTGCCGTGTCTAAAAATGTCTGTTCGAAGAATTAACTGTCCGGAGTTAGTGAGAGTATGGTATCCCCAATTATTGAGGCTGTAGGATTTGGGGAAGGAAACGGAAGGAAATAAGGAAGAGAATCATTAGGAAGGGCCTGGCTATTACTCGGGTAAATCCATTTAAAAAAACGTTTCGATTACGAATGGTGGTATTGGTTATTCACCAGGGCTATACTGACAGCATAATATACTCATGTGGGTATACCGCCTCTCAGGGAACCTTTCACTGTTTCCAACATATCTACCATAGGTCACCCTAAGTAGTTTGCTACGTTTGGAAACTTAGCAGAGGTGCCCTCGGCAGTGGCGAGCCTGATCGGCAGAGGCCGTTTGAGTCCTTTGACCTCTTTTCCTGGAATTTTATCTCCTCCCTGTCCTTAACTTCAGGAATGCCAGGGGTAAGATACCAAAAGATTTGTTGGCACACTAGGTGTCACACTAGATTTCTTATTATCTAATTGAGTGTTTATTGTTGTTGGTTTACCTGAAGGCAGCTGCCTGGCAGTCCGGCTCTTCGCGACACCAGCCCTGACACTCGTAGAGACTGAGGTTCTTCACGGTGTAATAGGTGCTTCCCTGGAAATCATAGTCTGTCAGCTTCTCGAAGGCGATACGTGCTGCAACAACCAAACGAAAAGGTTTTTGAAATTGTTAGTTTTTGGTGACACAATACAATAATGGCTGTGTGAAAGCATTTGTTATCCGGCTGTTTTCATCGGATACAGTGATAAAGCAGAACAAGGAGAATCGCAAAACAAAACGGTGCCACAAAATATTGAAGAAACGTGTAATACTTACAACAAACCTATTTTTTTCGTAGTTACAATAAAACAGTTGTACAAGCAATAATATTGCAATATAATATAAGAAAGAAGTTACAAATTTAGAACACATAAAGGTTAAGTAAATAAAAATGGTAAAAAGAACTAAGATGAGCAATAAAAAATAAGTAGTAGAAAAATAAAAAAAAAGTCTAAGAGGTGACCACAAAAATTGGATGTTAAGAAATAGAACAAAGTAGAAATACCCGTAAAACGGTTCGGGGGCAGTTACAATATTTTGTGACATACGTCTAAAGATAGTTGCTGAGCTGTCTTTAAATAAAGTTGAAAGTCAATGGTCAATGTTGAGTTACTCTGTTGATTTTCGCGTTCTGATAAGTGCATAACAAATGCATAGCACCAGTATATTTGCTAGAAACGTATAAGTTAACCTCTTTCAACATAGGTGATTACTTTACCATGTTATGTTTTGTCACTGTTCTGTTTTATCCGGTTACCATGTTTTGTGTTCATGTATTGTATAGCGTTTAGCCAGTCGAACAATTTTTGGCATATTATATTTTCAATAACGTTTTGAACGATCGCTTGTCATAAAGAGTCAAATTTATAGAATCTAAAAATATGAGATAAACGGCAAAATCTAGGTATATTCATTGGCTTTAAACTGCAGTAAGCAGTTCATGTTTCCATATTAATACTTATATGAATGATATTAATTAAAAATATGGTTAATGTATTATATAAACAATCGCTCGAGTGGATGACAAGACGTATATAAAACAGAATATTGAAGATAAAGAAAAAATAAACCACAAACCTAACCGATTATTTTATGTTCAATTACCATCTTCAGCTTGTATTGAATTTTTTGAGAAGCGAATATGTATTTAGCTATTTAACCTAAGGTTTATCCAATTTTTGATGGCAATTCGGGCAGTGTTTGTGATTATTATCTTACGTTATTTATTGTAGAGTGCACTTGATGTGAACTATTACAAACTGCTCTATAGAAAATTCATTGTTATTTTTACCTTAGGCTATTTTAAATTGATTTAAAAAAAATCAAGTTAGGTCCACACATGGAGCCTTGAGGAAACCCAGGAGGCGGAAATATCGACAATCGCCAATAAGCAGTTCACTTTTTGACTTGGTTCTATCACGTGCTAACTGATTTTAGCAGTGTTTTACTGCAAGTCTTTAACCATTTATTTTCTATAAAATATATAACTTAAATCCATGGACTCTGCCATAACATTTTTCAGGTTTTGACTTGATATTATCTTCCTAAAGTATATTTTTCTTTCTTTTATGTCATCCATGTGCATGTATCATCATCTCGTGTTGTGTTGTTTTATAATTTATGGAATTATTAATCAGTCATTATTACCTTGTGTCGACGCAACTGCCAGTAGAAGGAAAAGCGCTATCCTCTGAATGGCTTCCCTCATTTTGGATTATTTCTGGAAATAAAAAAAATCATTTATTCGTTCGATTTGCTTCTAGGTGGACAGATGAAAAAGACTTAATACATAAAATATATATGTTCTATTAATCTTTGAAAAATCAGGGGATATTATAATTGAAGGATTGTGAACCTGAAAGTTTTTGTAAAGAATATATCAAAACAAAATTACTGAAGAATGATAAAAAAAATATTTACAGCAGCAACGTTTAATATTAAAATATTCTGTTATAGATAGGTACTTTATCGCTTATCTAAATCCTTGTCACATCAATTTCAATTTTTAAAATGACACATACATTAAAAATTAATCGGATTTCATTGAACCAGGTTTACAATCTTTCACAGACTGACTAACAACCAAAATTTGTACCTATGTTTGACGAAATTAGTATGTTTGATAACTTGGTATGGTCGGTATTAGGTAGATTGTATCAGTTGTTGAAAAATATAACACATTTTAAACTTCTAATAATACCAATCATTTTAAAATGCTTTAAAATTAACGCATGGATATTAACCAAACCTCGTAAATGCGACGTGATGTAGATAAACAAGGTTTTTTATAACCCGTTAATATTTGAAGTCTCCTACTTCAGTCATTATAAGCTGAAATTGGTGTTTGTGCATTGTGCAATGTGCAATGATGGAGAATTTGGCTAGCAGATGACTAAACCCACGACGCCCGGAGAGAAAACCGATGCTTTGGACCGCTCAAAGCTATAATTTACCGCGTTCAAAATTACCACGCCTTTATTACGAAATGTCCGACAAATTTAAAAAGTCGATACTGATGGCGTTTTACACCGTGTTTTTTTCATACGAATCGGCACACGACAACTAAATCGGGACCCATATGAAAAATCTTTGCTTTGCACGATCATTATTTTCATAATTACGGCTTCATACAGATAAGACCAAATCGTAAAAAAATGGTAACGTCTTGAACATGACCATAGATCACATAAAAGCATCTGTTATTTGGCTTTGCCATTGCCGACAACAAATCATCAAATACGGAAGCGAAATTCTTAATACCAAACAGCAATACACGTTCAAAATCAGTAAAAAAAACATTTTTAAAATCTTCCTGTAAAAATTTTAAATATTCTAAAACGAAAGAAACATACGATATTTTCACATAATAAAGTGACGTGAAACAATGACATACGACAAATGTCACATGATGTCCGCCATCTTAAACTGCACGAAAATCGTTGCAAAAATAGAACACGTAATTTTTTTCATCCCAAATCCATATATGGATACGACCCATATTAAAACTGAACGAAACAGTAAAGGGTTCAAACCCTTGCAACCATTCCCGCAAAATGGTTTGTAATATTTTCCCATAACAATGACAAAATTTTCAACCTATAATTACATATAACTGAGTATGTTAGTCCTCCTAATCCCTTTTTAGCATAAATATACAAGTCAAGGCACGCTTGGTGGATAAAATCTCTTTTATTTGACCTTGAACTTGAGAAAGACACTGAGTAATCGGCCTTCCTCCGCGTGTTTCCAACCCGTTTGCTTATAATTAATTAGTATTCGCTTAGAGTGGTTACCACGCGACTTTCTACACGTAGGTATTTATTTCAAAATAAATCAAGATAGTTCCACACAGGGAGCCCTGAGGAAACCCGGAAAACCGTTTTTTTGGGTTAGCACTATCATGCGTTTAGCTAATTTATAAAAAAACTTTTTGAGCTAAGTGTTTGTTGGAGGATCTTGCAAGTAAGTGAAATATTTATTCGAAAGCACCAATATAAATTCATTAATATAGTTGGGAACGGTGTAATGTTCAGTAATGCTCTGATCTTTAGGAATGACTTCCGTAAAGTTAAATGTTTAGAAAGCGACAATTTGAATTTGAATTTGAAAAATGTTCTCTCGTAAAACCACCCCAAAATTGACAAAAATATTTTTCATTTTTGTAAAACGAAGAAAACTATGTTATTTGAATTTGATAATTCTAATGATAAGTTGAAAGAAAAATACGCAATCTATAATAATATCTAAAAATCTTAAAGGATTTTTTATTTCATAACATAGAAAAGGGTTGAAAAAAATATTATTGAAAATGTGTAAAAAATACGGTGTAGTCTTTTTTGGTAAAAAAATTGACGTGAACAGCTAATTATTTAATACTAGGTGAAGTCCATGCCCAGGTTTTAAGCAGAGTTTTTCTAAATCCCATGAAGGCAGTCATTTTTTTCTTATTTTGAACGTCAAGTGTGTAAAATTTCGCTCGAAGGAGTGGGATAATCTTGGAACAAATGTGTAGATTTATATAAAAAACAAAGACACATACATGCCATACTTTATTGCACTTTGCAAGAAGTACATCTGCACCGCCCTAGTTTAAATTATACACAGCTGTTTTAATTGTTTAGTTATGTTCTGAATAGCACGGTACAAGCCTCATAGTTTTCAAGGTTGGGAATTAGGTACTTGGCTTTCTAAATCTGGTCACTAAATTAATAAAACTCTTATCACTTCAAGCACCGGTTAGATTCGAAATGGTGATCTATCACCATGATGATACTGAGAGTACGTTTCCGCCAGTAAATCTAAAGAAAAGGCTTCCATTCGATTCCCATAACCGTCGTAACATGTTACATCAGCAATTCGGTAAAAAACTGGAAAGACAACACAGACTAACTTCTTCATAGGAGAGCGACGGTATTTGCTAAAATAACGCGTTGGTCGCGCGATTCCTTTTTACTTTGAGACATACCTGTTATCCCCGACTACTTATGGTGCGTTTACACTTGCAAGCAGAACCACGAATCAAGGTAAAGGGACGAATCAACCTCAAACTGTGGTAAGCGTTGTTTGCTGTTGGTTCGTTCAGCAATCGTTGGTTCAGCTCGCGGTTCGGAACACAAGTGTCCGAAGGATCAACTGGCAGAGTTATCAACTGTACGGGGGTCAACTGTCTGTGAAATCAAGTTTCTTGGTCTCGTAAAGAGAATATATGGGGCGAATTTGACTGGTAGGTCGAGTAAGTCAGAATAACAGAAGGGTGAGAACATTGAGACGATGTATGCATGTGAATGGAGCGTGGAGTATGTGTCTAGACCGAATTGTTTTGGCGGTCTGTCCTCTTTGCATTTCCCTGCGTCAAAACGACGTGATGGTCAGTTATTACATGCCCTCATCGTACATAATTGTGTTAAATAAGTATGTTGTTAACGCGTTAAACATTCTTAATTATTGAAGACAATATGAACGGCTCTATGACAAAAATGAGAAATAGAAAAAGTTTCGGTCGTATTGAACCAAGTACATCAATATTTTTTCATTTTGATCTTTTTCTGTTTCACATTTTTCAAATTGAGATTTTACTCATTAGTTATTACAAAAATCAAATTAAATATTCATCCTAGACTTGTAGTTGATAAGGCAACAGAAGTCGCACATTAAAATAAAAAATAGATATATTTAGAAGGGTCCTGGGTTCGAGTCTTAGATGTGACCGTATCTTTTTCTGATATTTCTGTTTCACATTTTTAATATCGTCTTCAATGATTAAATATTAGAAGTTATTCATTGTTTTCAATGTCAGCATCTGCTTTACTGTTAGCCAATAAAGCACCTACGAGTAGAGATCATTGTCTTTGAGATGCGAAGGTCATTGTTATCCAAGCTGTTGTCGGTTGTTACTAGTAAAGTTGTCAGTTGTTGATATATTATTATCTGTGTATTCCATTCCGGTTACATAGAGACTTTATTGAAACCCGCTGAGAGGAAACCGTTGGTAACTGTTTTTGTTCTGTGATCAGCTTGATGGGAAGCAAAATCGTAACAGTAAGTTGGTAACGTTTATCCAGTGGTAGACTGTGGTATACCTTCATAAGTTTTATTTATTTATTCATGTTCTCTATAAAACGGTCATGCAACAATACATACGAAGAAGATTACAAATTTGAGGCAAATGTAAGTATAAAAGGTCATGAAGACAGTGTTTTTTTCTGGTTGAGTCGCTCTGTTGATTGGCGCGTTCTGATATGCAGAAGTCCTCGCTTTCGGGGTATGAAAAAATGCATGGTATCTTCCACTTACACAGAACACTTTTTATGCATTACACAAGTTAACTTTTTTCAATATAAGTGGATTAAGTATGATTCCAGAGATAAGTTTATTAGTAAAAAATTTTGTTTAAGCATATTTTTCGGCGTGCTTCTAAATCAAGCATTCCTTGGATACAGGAATTGATAGTACGTATATTCTCTGATATATGGGTAACGCATAGACCTTTTTGTGGTTTTTCTCTTTTGTACTTTTACCGTTTTGTTATATTTAGTACTTAGGTTCTGAAATCAATCTTCTTCTTCTAATGAAACATTTTGCTTTTTGTTCAATATTTCTGGCTTTCTCTTATAAAGGGTTTTAGTTTTGTCCACTCTTTCAATATAATGAATAAAGAAGATGCAAAGTTATGTTTAACATACCCCAATTATAAGGGATTCCATAGTCTCACTGGCTCCAGGCATTTGGTTGCAGTTGGGACTCTTGTGCGTTATTCACATAAAAAAAGAAAATTGTGTAAATGATTTAATTAAATGTAAATTTATCCACTTTCTGGTATCCGACCGAGCTGAAACTCGGCAAATAGATTTGTATTAGATGAAAATATATTATATCAACTTTTGGTGGCAATTACGCATACACACAACAGCAAATTATCGAAATAATTGTCGGACCTACCCGATCGGCATTTGGCGGGGTTGTTAGAGATGTCGACTGTCGACTTCCTGCGTAGCAAGGTTCAATCAAAAAATCAAAAAATTGAAAGACGTTTTAAAATGGTTGTATTGAAGTTTAAAAAAACTTTAACTACGTTTTTTACGTGTTAATTTTTTATGTTATCTAATTAGAAACTACTGTAAATGTAACTAATTATTTTTGCAATCATTGTTCATAAATCATTACATACCCATCTGTAAAAAATGTATCATTTCAAATTGGTACCCAATGCAAAAGTAGAGAGCAAGTAAATAGTTTTTAAAAAATTGATTGGTTGCAAAAAGCAATAATATTTGTTCAACAAATACTATTAATATACTGTTCGCTTAGCGGTACTAAGCTTATACTTCAATATTCCGCTATTTTATCATAAAGAAATTCCGTTTTCACTGACTCATCCATCAACAGACTCATGATCTCAATAATTCACCTTACAGGGACATGTTTAATTAGCACCTGTGGTCTGTAACCGTTTGGTATTACATTACATACATCAACAGGTAATAACTCATAACCTAGACTAGTTTCTATGCCAAGTTTCCGTTCTTGAACTGTATGCAAGATTGCACATTCAGAACTGGCGCAATTGCAGCTATCGGTCACTTATGTCGTTAAGTTTCCGAAACTGTTTGAGGATATTGTCGGGACTTAACAGATAATTCCTACAAGTCAGATCTTTCCCTATGTTTGTTGAAATATCTAAATAATTTGAAACAGAACAATTAGAAAACAATATTTGGTCCCATCTAGGAATTGAACTCAGGGCCCCAGCCTTGCCGGGGATTTACTCTACCACTTAGCTTATATCATCATATTAAATTGTATCGTTGTATTAATTTAATTTTGACGAATTCTTAGCTAACGTTTCGGACATCATTACAGTGTTCATCATTGGGGTAGATGTGACACATCGGAAATGTTGGCTAAAGAAAGAGGTAGCGCAACACGGCATAATATCCCAAAAATAAATTACTATAATACCTGTCTGAAAATCTACAAAGCTGTAAAGCTACAATTCTTATCTACCAAAATCATCGTCATTTTCTTAAAATTAGTCAATAGATGTCGCACGTTAAAATAAAAATGGATTTATCTATCCAAGACACTATCTAGATATCATTATTTCGGTAAGAATCTTGCAATCACACCTAAAGATAGCTGCCGATAAAAATATGTTAATGTGGAAAAATGAAGATGATGTTGATAGTTATTAGTCCAAATATGATTCAGTTAAATATAACTGAAGGGATAGGCTTGATTTAGCTCAGTGGTAGAACAAAGCCCCGGCATTGCTGAGGTCTTGGGTTCAATTCCTATTTTTTGTTTCACAGTGTTCACAGTTTCAAACATGCCAAAAGCGCACCTAACGTTTGTACACAGTTGACAGTCAAGATATAGATAGGAACGGTAAAATGCATTTAAAACTGACCCAAACTGGTCTATATCTCTTGCATCTGATTGGTATGTAGGTGCAGGTTTAAACGCGTGGGTGCTATTTACACTTAATGTAGTTGCCAAGTATGCAGTTGCATTTAATATGCATTTGCTGCGCATTGCAAATTGGCCTAGAAACTGTGTTATTAGAGATATAAATCTGGACGCGTTCACTACTGTAAATAAATGTTCACTCACCGACCACATTATTATCAAAACTTTGTCAATACTAGCGGTAAGTCCGGCGCACAGTGGGCTGAAAATCGCCTTTCATAGACATAGAGACTTGAATTTTCAAGGGTATTTTTTTGGCTAGAAATGGATTCTGCTGATCATTACTATGCTATAAAATTTCGTATGAAGCAATTGCGTGTACAAATGAAGGAGTTAACATTTTTTTAAGAAAAAATTGTATAGCACTGACATTAAAAATGAGGCTATCTCTGGAATCATAAGGTTGGCCAGTTGGCCTTACACACAGATATAATACTTTTTTTTTCATACTTCGTTTTGTGGCGCAACTTAGGCTTTAAAAAAAATCCTCAAAGTTGAAAAAAAAATTTTTTCATGTTGATGATTCATTTTAATGCACTGCAAGCCAAAACAGTTTAAGAAATCACAAAAGTTAGTTTTTTTTACTTATTGTTTTTAATGATAACTCCTTCATTTGTACACGCAATTGCTTCATACGAAATTTTATAGCATAGTAATGATCAGCAGAATCCATTTCTAGCCAAAAAAAAAATACCCTTGAAAATTCAAGTCTCTATGTCTATGAAAGGCGATTTTCAGCCCACTGTGCGCCGTCCGCCGGTTGATACAAAACCACATAAAGGTGGTTTTGGTCAACAGCTATGGGCATTTCATCATTCTTTGAACTTTTTTTTACATATACCTAGGCATATATACTGACTGCCTCCGTGGTCAAAGCGTAAGGCTCTAGACAAGCAATCTGGAGGTCACGGGCTTTTAAACATTATCTGATGAATTTGTGTTATTTCACAATTCATCAATAGAAAACAATATACAGGGTGTCCGGAAACTCGTAGTACAAGCGGGAAACTGGTGAATCTACATCACATTTGGAGTCGATTTTGTAGTATATTTTTTTTTTATTTGAGCTTTCGTTATCGAGTAAATCGAGTTTGAAGTTGATTTTTTTTTTTTTTTTTAATCAAATTCTTATAAATTATTACTTAAGATCAAAGTACCCAACTAATTAAAACTATTTGAAAGTAAAACAAATGAAGAAACTCGGATTTGAAGCATTATTTTGAAATCACCCTTCATTTAACCCGGTGTAATCATAAAATATTTCTGCTCTGCAGGGTTAAAACATCTGTTATTCAACCCTAAACACCAGAAAAAACTTTAACCCTAAAATAGCCGACAAATATTTTTTTTTGGTTTTTTTTTTTTTTTTTTGAAAATGCTCAAATCAAAAAACTTTATGTTTTTTTGGGTTCCCCATGTGGTGTAGATTCTCCAGTTTCCCGCTTGTACTACGAGTTTCCGGACACCGTGTATAGTATACTTGCAGACATGGAAGACAGTACCACCCTAATGTAATACCACCATTCAGAATTGGTTGAAATGGGATTAGCCGTGTTTGGTGACCAGATTTGAATAGCCAGGTACTCCTCTACCTTCATCTTGCCCATCTCCTCCCCCTCCACACTATCTTCATCTAACAACATACCTCGATTGGGGATGCCATAGTCTCACTGGCTTCAGATGTTTGGAAGCAGCTTGGACAATAGGGAATTCTCGTGCATTTTGTAAATAATTTATTTCAATAAAGATAATTATTTTATTATGTGCCTCTTTTTTTTCTTTTTTTTTAAATGCATTTTCAATTTTTTGTAGTTGTTTTAAAAATTACGTGCTATTTCGGCTCTGAAAACGGTCATGCGCCATTTTGACCGCTACGTCACAAGTGCTACGTCACACCTTTGCCGCCGCCGCCGCCATCGGTTTGCAGGATCTACTCGGGCCGGTCAACAGTGACGTCATCGTTCGCCCTTGAACGCTTGATCAATCACCGGGCGTTTTTAGCTGCATTGAAATATTTCGTTCGCGCCTGTTTTTAAAGTCATTATAACTTTAATAAATGATTTTTGAAAATTATAAAAACTATGTATTCTTGTGTCTGAAGTGTTTCTACGTGTGGATAATTAATAATAAGTGATTTTTTGGTGTGAAGAGAATTCCCTATTGTGCGGTATTCAAATAAAAAATATATGTATATTTATAAGACAAACCTAATTCCATCAGCGCGGGCACCCCTGCTTAGCCATCAAACGTAGCAATCCACTTGGGGTGACCTATGGTAGAGGTGTTGGTCATTCAATGAATGGTTCCCAGGGCGACGTAACCCATACCCGATTGCCCAATGGAACGGTGGTATTTTTTTATGTGCATTAACAACACACACGTACACACAAACACACACACATTATGTCATCTTTTGGGATGCTGTGTGGAGGGTCTTTTTGAGGAGAGGAATGAGTGAACGTGAGTTTTGACGAAACCAATGTTGTAAATCGATCAATGAACTCAAGAACGAGTCGTAGAAACCAAAGATATTAGAAGAACGAGATGTGCTATGAGCAGTTCATACTGTGTGGAATTGTTTTGCCCAGTGTCGCCGGTTTTGTTCACCAATACTACTGCACACCTTCGCTTACGCTAAGGTATCCGCACTAATACATAGAACAGATTTCTGTGCGTACACGTCCCGATAGTATTCAAAGTACCCTAATTAGGTAGTACTCCGCCTACGGTCCGGCGGCCAACATAGCATATCTCGTTCTTCTAATATCTTTGGTAGAAACCAACCAGGTTCTCATGTGACGAAGGCGCGCGTTTGTCATGTTTCCCGAACGAATCAATGACGCTAGTATCCCTGAGCATCTTCCATCAAAATACCGGTAGAACAATAACAACATTCCTACGCCTGTGCTCTGCCCATATAATAAACGTAGATAGCGAAGATAATAATTATCTATGCATTTGTAGAGAAGAATCTGTAATTATATGAAATTCCATCGATATAAAAAATATCGCAAAGTATTACTGTTACTTAACCTGTTATCTCCCTTTTAAACCATCTTCTTCTTCTTTTTGAACACTTCCTACGGAGCCTTAAGTGTCAAACCACAAACGTGAAATTTATTTTAAAGCATTTTTGCCAATTGAAATACAGTAAACGTTAAAATTGAAAACTGTGATGCAGTCATTCAGCTTGGAATTTCGTTGGAAATAGTGTTAAAGCTTAAATAAACGAATTTAAGCACCGTTGAGACCGCGACAGTGTTCAGGTATCAAGGTCAGCCAAGTGGGTCAACGGTCTGGCCTTTAGCATTAGGGTACCAGTTAAGTCCCTTTCGAGTAGCGGTACCCTAGTGAAGTGTTCGGCTTTGTGGTACTGGTTTTAATTATGATTACAGAGGCTTGCGATCAAATCAAATAATTGTTGCTGCATTACTCCTGTATTTGTATATTTATTTTTTAGGTAGTATGAATAATAAGGGTTACATTAAGACTCTATACAGGGTGTATCGGCACGTACCCGACAAACTTTTACCAGCTATTCCTTAGCACATTTGGAGTAATAAATGTTATGGGCACTTTAATAAAAAAATTATTATTCATATTTTCACCACATGTCACCAATGTTTTATCCTTTGTCAAAGTTTGAAAACCCGTCTGGCAATATTTTTTTCGAGTTTCGTTGAATAATGTACGTACGTACCTACGTTGGCGCGCTTTTACAATCACAACGAAATGGCACAGCACCATTCGTCTCATTTTTAACTATTATTATTTAGTGTGTACGAAAGAGCGAGGACACTTTTTGACGCACTTGCTAATAACAGCTGTTGAACGCGAGAAACAAGGCAAATGACAGTGACGGAGTGTGGATTTTTTATTTATTTTTTGTTTTTAATGGAAAAAAATGTTACCGGACAATAAAGCGCCAATAACATTTTTTACTCTAAATGTGCTGGGGAATAGCTGGTTAAAGTTTGTCGGTTACTTGCCGATACACCCTGTATATTTAACAAAATATCTGTCGTGTATATCTTATCTGAAATTAGGAACTCTTGTACCTGATAAGAGTGCCACGATTCTTACCCTGGTTTTACTATAATGTGTTTGGTATAAAATATATTTTTTTTAGGTGAGTTTTTTAAATTGATTGGTTGATAATACTGTTCATCAGATATACAGATTGGTCGATAATTGGTTGATAATTCGATTGAACACCATTGAAAAATCGGTCGAAATATTTAACAAAAGAAATGCAAATTACCAGTATGAATGTTATTCATTAATTAATTAAAATATAAATAATTTCTCACTATACGTGCCTACTTTTCGCTTATCTGAAATATTCTTTAAAAAAATTACACTTAAATTCACTGAAAATTTGAGTTCATTCAAAGTGAATAATTTTACTCAGTGTGATAAAACGATTTTTTTTTTTTTTTGCTTTTTTTGTAATTTGAATACTGCACAAGCTACCCAACTGTCCGGGGCTAGTGGGACTACGGCAATCCCGATAGAGGGAAGTGGCTGCTGTGATCACTAAGCACGTCTAAAGTCATTTCGAACGTTTCAATTCTGAATTTTACAACTCTGAAACGCGTGGAAAATATATTAATTATATTTATTTATATATTAAATGCACATTTGATATTTTAAAAATTTGTGATAATATTTACATAATAATTCAATAGAACAGTTACATAAATTAAAATTTGCACTTAAAAATAGTAGTATGCATTTCTGAGGTAGTTATTATAGCCTTCTTGTAACTATATTCCATGCACTTGAACATATCTACTATATCTGAGAAAGGTATTGCCAACTGCAGGCAATCTAGGTACAAGCTGGTATCTAAATGACTCTATCCTGATATAATTGTTGCAATTGAAAAGAATTTTAGAAAATTAGAATGTTGAATTTAATGTGACATTACACAATTTAATTAATCGAAATTTATTTGCGTTCGCCGGGAATCTAAATTCGGAATCAAGGATCATAATCGCTCGACCATGGAGGGCGTCTTTGAAATATGTTCGGAAAAACGTGATAAAATTAAATATCCTTACGATCAATATTATTTATCATTATTATCAACAGAAGGAAACAGTAAACCATTATTTAATATCTTCATATCCTGTTAAATCCTTTAAACGATAAGTTACAGCTTCCTGTTATAATTAAATTATTATTAGAACCTGAAACTTATATTTTTAACAATTTGTTCAAATGATTTGACTTTATTTAGTTACTGTGATAAACGCTAGATGATTCAAATTTATATTAACTACCCGCATTAATATTGTAATAATTAATTATGTACCTATATAAAATCACACGACGAAAAATTCCGCAGAAACGATAGTACTCATTGAACTCTTGGAATGTTGAATGTGGCATCCTGGATAATGTGGTAAAATTAACAAGAGCGCCCCTTTGCGTACAGTGTAAAGGCATGGGAGCTATTTCACTATCCGGTTGGGCAGCGTTGTGAGGCCGGTTAAGGAAGGGGCTGTGGGTATGGATTATACGAAGAAGGAAAAACAGATACAGGTAAATCGTTCCACTTGAGAATATAAATGAATTGTGAGACGAAAAATTTCGCTTTATTTTTTTTCACAAAATGCGTCATTTTAATTTAATTAAAATTTTAATTAATTCGAAATTCGCAGTACTTGGCAAATAACGCGATATTCGTATTTTCCACTACTTGAAATATATCATTTTTTGTATTAATAAGAAGGTAATTTTATAATTCTAAATATTTATTTGATTGATAACTTTTATTAGCCAAAGAACGGAAGAGATAAAAATCCAAAAATTTTACATAACATCATTTTAAGTTGCAGAATACCGCAGCTCTTTCCAAAATTCTTACAAAAAAAAACGAATTTACAAAAAAAAGATAATACGAAAAAAATCACAAAAATAACCCAAATTTCAATAAAATTAAGGCGAATTTTTTTCGATATAACACTGTCCATTTAATGTTTTTCAGCTTATGCTGTGTTATTTTGGAGATTAATTTTATTTAATTCTTATATTAAATCACATATCACGCTATATGAGTGGAAAACACTAGAGTATCGCCTTGGTGCATTCAGAATTGAAAAATTGTTTGAAATGACTTTAGCCGTATTTGGTAACCAGATATAATTAGCCGGGTACTACCCAACCTTCCTCCTTCCTATGTTCTTATCTCTAGGGAGCGATTACTTCAGCTTCACAACTTACTCCAATTGGGGATGACATAGTCTCACTGACTCTGGATAGTTGGGAAGAGTTGGGACTGTTATGCGGTATTCACGTAAACAAAAAAAAATTGAAGGAGATCAACAAATATTTTTTTTCATTATAATTTTATGAATACATTTTAATTGCTGTTAAAGTCCCGGTCACCCGTAAATAATTTCATAACCAAACTAGTGATAAATTGAATGGCAACCAAACCTTTATGAAATTATCAAATTGCTTTTCGTTAAATTGAATATAACTGTTGACCTTATTAATTCTGAAGTGTTTTCTTGTCTCTGTGAAAGTAACGGTATTTTAAACAACCGGGCCTTTTTATAACCAAGTCTTCAATTTATCTCATTTCGTTATTATTGCACTTCGAATTTACGAAGAAATTTATTACTAAACCGGTATTTAAAATACGTTAAAATAAAAAAAATAAAACAGTTTAAAAATAACGCTTTTTTATAGATTTTTTTTAAATCTGTAATATCTTACTTTCGACAGATAAAGAAAATTTTAAAAACTCCACAACTCATGATGAAAACGACGTTGTGTGCCAAAATTACAACGATTGATTTTTGTCGTATATTCTTTGAAGTTTCAAATCTAATCATTTTAATAATAAAATAGTAGTGTGGGGAAAAGATCGGCGAAAGGACGGTGGGGAAGTACCTGGCAATTCAGATCTGATCACCAAACATGGCTAAAGCCATTTCAAACAACGTTTCGATCCCGAATTGTGGTCTTTTCACCAGATACTGAGAGAATCTTCAACTCTAGAACATGCCGCAAATATAATATTTATATGTTTCATAGTGGTTTATTTTTGTGGTATTATACCTTTTTCTTTAGCCAACGTTTCAGATAGCATTACAGTGTCCGTCATCAGGGCAGATGTGTAAAACTCATCCCAAATCATAACATATGTTATTTTTAATGACCAAGTTATGAAATAAAACAAATTGTGTATTTGGTTATTATTTCACTATTCAGAATTGAAACGTCGCTTGAAATGATTTTGGCCGTCTTTGGTGGCCGGATTTAAATAGCCAGACACACCATTACCTTCCTCCTCCCCATCTCCTTCCCCTCCAAACTACCTTAAGCCTCACAATATACCCCAATTGGGGATGCCACAATCTCACTGGCTTCAGACGTAATTTCAACTTCAGAATTCAAATGAAATTAACCAGTGACCTCCGAATTCGTATCTGAGTAAAATTTTACAGTAATAACATAAAGAATATTAAAATAAACCATCAGATGGGCATGATGTAAAAATTATTCAACTCTTCACCTATTTTCAGAGATTGTTTAAATTCTGTGTCAAAGAATTTAGGTTCAAATTCCAGAAAACAGGTTTTTAATACACTTTGCTTCCTCCAATGCATTTGACCTTTTGTAAATAACGTAGAAATGCCCATAGCAGGTACGACACACTTGTTGACCATACTGACAGTATCGCCATGGTAAAAGACTTACCTAACGTAACCTATATCTACTTAAAAATACTCAAGCCGCGTTTAGTCACCAGAACTGAATAGCTAGTTACTTCTGAAGCTGGAGGAATTGGGTTAAGGAGATGAGGAAGAAGAATGTTAGCATAACCACCAGTATATGCAGATCTGGTCACCAAACACAGCTAAAGCTATTTCAAGTAACCTTTCGATTCTGGAAGTTGTGTCTTTCACTAGGGCGATACTGATTCATGTTCCAGTCCGGAAAGTGATACAAATATAGAACGTTTTTTTAATTATTTTAATTATGAATTAAATTAAATTTACTTGCGCACGCCGGGATTTGAACCCGTGACCTCAAGATTCGTATTCGATTATATTTTTAATAATAGATAATGATATCCTACAAAATTAATGATATATTATACAATTTATTTCAATCCATCGTGTTATATCCTTTTATCAGTCACATTCATTTAGTCACATTGTATTATATCGTTTTCATTAAGTCAAATTGTATTATGTCGTTTTCATTAAGTCAAATTGTATTATATCGTTTTCATTAAGTCACATTGTATTCCGTCGTTTTCATTAAGTCACATTGTATTATGTCGTTTTTATTAACCCTTAAATGCATACTGTTGCAAAACTGCAACATACCGTTCAAAACACCTTTAACTCTTTGGTGTATACTTAATACATGCGTTTTAGAATTATCAAGTTCACGGTAATATATTTTATCGAGTGGCATCACCTTTTTTTTCTTTCGCAAATGTCAAATGTCACTTTTTCTTTAACAAAGTGAAGATTCTCGGAAATTTGTTGGAGGTTAGAATTACAGTTTGGTTTTGCTCTTATTATTTTGATTTTCTTAGGTAAGTAAATACAATAATACAATACTTATATGTAATAACTCGTATTTTTCCGGTAAAATTATTAGTTTTGAGAATTTTTTTTAGGTTTTTTATTTTTTTTTACGTAAATTGTTCATATTATTTCATATTAAATACATGGTGTTGTAAATCTGCAACAATTTTTTCTTTATCAAATATCATTAAAAAATTACAATAAAAATAAATTCTTTATATTTCCTCGCATATGCATGTAAATATCTACAAAATGTATTTTTTTCCAGAAAAATAATAAATCATGCATGGGTTAAGTCAAATTGTATTATGTCGTTTTCATTAAGTCACATTATATTCCGTCATTTTCATTAAGTCACATTGTATTATGTCGTTTTCATAAGGTCACATTTTATTGTGTCGTTTTCATTAAGTCAAATTGTATTATGTCGTTTTCATTAAGTCACATTGTATGGTGTCGTTTTCATTAAGTCACATTCCGTTAAGTCATAGTTTCATTAGGTAATGTACATTAACCCCACATAGGAGGAGCTCAGGAAAATAATTTCCCTGAGGGTCTATGTCATCTTTGGGGATGCTGTGTGGAGGGTCTTTTTAAGGAAAGGATGAAGATATAGATGTAAGTTATAGGAAAGTAGTTAAAGGTATGAGGAGTGGGCAGGAATCTAGGTATCAGTGTGTCCAGAAGTCACGTGGTGCAAGGCGATGGGTCAAGAAAGACCAGTTGAAGAGGACAAATGGTCTCCCCAAACCAGCCTCTACCGATCTGGCACCCCACGCAGCTGCTGGGCAGGCGCATCCTGAACACACCTCACCCGATGAACCCGGGCACCCCTGCTAAGTCACAAACACGTAAAAACTCAGCCAAGAAGGTCGTCTTTGAATGTTAAACAGAATTGTCTATCACGTGGTTACAATAATTTTATACCGTTATAATTACTGGGAAAATGGTAATGTCGTGAGAGAAAACGAAGATCCATGAACTTGCGATGATTCTTGTCATGGGAATCAAACGCCTGGGACTAATCGGCTACAAGCCTGTCAATTAGTAAATAGTATACTCAATATTTTATGTTTTTCACTAGTAAATATTAGCGTAAACATAGCGAATTAATAAAATAAGAGGTGTTATTTTCCAATAAGAGGTGTTATTTTGATATTCAATCGTAAAAGATCAATGGTTTCGTTGCTTGTGTGGCACTTAGCACCGTCTTGTTGAAAGTAATCGTTGTCCAGATCAAAACCATTCAATTCCGGCCATAAAAAAATCATTAATCATCTCTAGATAGCGCAATCCATTCACCGTAACTGTTGCTCCAGCCTCATTTTCGAAAAAGTAATGTCCAATGACTCCGTCGGACCATAAACCGCACCAAACAGTCACACGCTGAGGGTAAAGAGGCTTTTCAACAATAATTGTTGGGTTTTCCGAGCCCCAGATGTGACAATTTTGCTTGTTGACAAAGCCACCGAGGTGGAAATGGGCCTCATCATTCAAGATGATTTGCATTTGATTCACTCAAGTGAATTTTAATAATTTCAATGCGTTGTTGAAGCGTGTATTGTTCCATTTTTATTAATTGCGTAGTTTCTACTTGTCAACTGTTAAAAAATTACAGCTTCAAAAGTAACATCTACCGAAATAGCGGTCTATTCAAAATAACACCTCTTATTGGAAAACCCTGTAGAATACTATCTGACTTGAAATAATATTTATGTAAACACAAAGTATTTGTTTCATTTGATTGTGCCATCTCTTCTTCGGAAATCCTCTACTAATTCTATCATTAACATATTCTCCTTATACATCTTTCATCGTTTTATACTTATGCCTCATTTTATCAATAATAATAATTTAATTCATGTCTTCCTAGAGCGTCCCCGATATTTTCTACCTTTCACTTCGAGCAGTATCATGATCTACATTGTTGCTATTAAAAAACTACATCCCAACGTCTTTATTTTAACTCTGTGTCTCATTCTAGTGCAGAGATAACGTCTTAAATCTTTCTTGGACGTCCATGTCTTTTTCCACCATTCGCTACCATATACCACATTGTTACTTTGAAAAATCTCCGAATCTTATTCTAATAATGTGTTAAGTCTTCCTCGGGGGTACCCGACTTCTTCTGAACTACTATTTCAACACTCCTGACACTAATAAGAACAAACATAAAAAATTTCAGCGATATCGGTCCAGTAGTTTTTGAGTATAAATTTGACAAACAAAGAAACATTAGTTTAATTTATATATATATTTATTTCCCTCTCGCAAGAGACTCTAAAAATTATGAAATTCATCTTAAGAGGAAGCCACAAGCCAAACATGTGTACATTCTTAATGTGCCTAAATCACCAACAATATGGGAAATAGACACAAAAATCGATTAGCAAACGGAGTCGTGAAAAGCTCGATTTCAAGCGTAAAAGTATTTTTATTTATTTTCTGAACAGTTTTATAAGAACGAAAAAAGTTAACAAAGAAAAACTGTCACATATAATTTTATCCGTAATATTGTTTTTATTTTTTATTGTTTCTTATATGTGTTCAAACATTTATAATAAAAGAAATATTGATAGTTTACCCTTATACTTTTTATAATGTTATTAATATTTTTTATTCTAATTCTACTCAAGGGAAACGATAGAAAAAGCTTCAATTTATCCAAGTATATATTTTTAAATCCATAATTTAAACTAATTTGTAGTAAAGATTAATCGCAAATAGTGATTTAGCTCTAAGCTTCGTCTTAAAATGGCTGTTTTCGCCTTTTAGGGAGAAAAAAGAGTGAACCTTGTTATTAAAGAGAAAAAATAAAATAAAACTACTTAGAGATACTTTCAGTATCGCCACGATGAAATAATACCAATTAGGATCAAAGCGATGCTTGAAATGGATTTAGCAGTATTTAACAACTAGATTTGAATAGTCAGGTACATTTAAACTTCCCTTTTCACATCTTCTCCCCTTCTCCACTCCCCTCAGCTTTATAAAAACCCATTTGCTTGGACAACAGGCTTTGAACAGTGGGAGTAATTGGGACTTTTGTGCGGTATTCAGGTTTAAAAGATAGGTCGATTATGATATGCCGTTATAACAAAGAATGTCAAGTGCAGTATTTGTGGTTGCTTTCACAACAATCAAATAAAATTTTGATACACGCGTCAAACTTCAGCGAACGTGTTGCAATCGTAAAAATGTCTGTTTTACCAGTATTTCAATAAAATAAACTACTTCTTTTAGAGTTTTGAACAAAAGCTCAGCTACAAAATGGATATCATTTAAAGATGGATCGGAAATATGTATTCAAATAAAGTTTTGTTATATTTTGAAAATGTTGGTTTAGCAATTATGGATAAATTATAAGTTAGGTGTGAATTCAACGCTGTGGTCCACTCGGCTACTAACTGGTCTTCAAGGACAGTGATTTATAAATTATTAATGACTTATTTTTGAAATTAGATAGAAACATTTCTTAAAAATAGTTCTAAGCCGCAAAATTTATCTTCGATGCAAACCGGTTTCAGTATAATCCTACCTTTATCAAAATGAATAATATAGAGACCAGACGATGAAAGGATTTATAGAAACAAAAATTTATGGAAATAAATTTGAAGATAGTTAAAACTACGGTATTTTCATTGCAAATTGACAAAATATTTTTAATTATGAGTGAAATTTTCAAAAATTGGAACTGATGTTTGTGTGTCAACTCTGGTTCAATGAACTCTAGAAAGAACTCGGATTTTCTTTGAATTTAAGTGTCATTTTCACTGTTGCAACTGTTAGTGTAAAGAATCCAGACAAGCGATCAAGTGCGATCAAGTAACTTCTTAAAATAATTATTTATTTTTGATGTCATTTTCAAAATAGGATTTAAAAAAGCAAATCTAGACCAGAGATAAAGTATCTTCCCATAATAAACATATTGTATTTTACAAGACTTTTATTTTTATTCTATATTTGAAATGTGTAATATTTTTTCATTCTGTAAAAACAAAGCTTCTCAAATATCATTTTGGTATTCCAGTAATTTTATTGAACTGCGACTCAAACTTTTAAATGAAATGAATATGTTTAAATTGTCTGACAGAAGGATTTTCACTGATTTAATATTTCTATATAAAAATCTAAATAATGTATTTAATAGTCCAGAATTGCTTGCATTGATAAGTTTTCGAATTCCACTACATAATACTAGTCGGGATTTATTTCAGTGCAGAAATTCTGGTACTAACTACCATATGCATTCCTCATTGTACAGAATACTTATGAAGGGAAATAATTACATCGAGTCAGTGGACATCTTTAATTTATCACTTAACAAATACAAATGATTGTTACTGATACTGTGTATAATTTTTACTATTCATATGTAAAAACCCCTAAAAAATGCATATATAAATTAAGTTGAATTACGTATACCAAAAATAATTAAGTAAATAAAAATGCTTACCTTTCTTTTATAAAACTTCAAACAAAGCACTTGGGTTTATTTAAAAAAGAACGATTATAAAAACCCAAAGAAATTCTTGTGTCCCGTCTACGTTAAACAGTTAGTTATTCTGTTCCAACAATTCAATGCACTGCCACAGAATGTACCGATCAATTAAGTAAGCGCCCGCTTCTGCCTCTTATTCGTTATGCTTCGAAGACGCGACCGAACGCGACGAAGGCTCAGAGAGAACTGACTCTATTGAGAAGGCTCCGTGAAAAGGTCGGCTGTTTGAAGCAGAAAAAACACCGTTCGTTTTGTAAGTTAGTTGAATTATATCGCCAGTTAACTTGAACTAAAACAAGTCGCGGCTAAAGACAACTTTAACTGGACGGTTTAAATTCATTTTAAATGATTTTACATATCTTTGTATGATGCACTTGTGTTTTCGTGTGGTCCTAAATCAATTACTTCTTGTGATATATACTTCAAACTTAAAAGTCTAAAAGGCGTAAAATAACATAATTGTAATGCTAATCATACATACAAATTATTAATATTAACTTCTTGTGTCTGTAATTTTTTTGTCCGTTCCGTTCCGTTTCAAGATGGTGGCCGTTTTAATGGTTCAATAATTTTTTTTTAGAGATTTAATTAATATAAATCTCGGAAGTCAAATTAACCCACATCCGGATATTCGATCGAGCTGAAACTCGAGACATACACTCGTTATTGATGATAATGAAATCTATGAACTTTTGGTGGCAATCGCGCATAAAGATGCCGATATATATGCATTTCTCTGAAATTGGATGACATTATATTTAAAAATTTACAACATTTAATATTCGAAATAAATCTCGGTCCTATCCAATTGGGACTTGACTCCAGTACCTGGAAAGGAAGGTTGCGCCCTTGAGGTGATTTTTCACAAAAACGGCGCTCTACAAATTATCCAATTATTATTATTATTTGTTCAATTCTCAGTATTGTTTTAGTTTATATAAAAATTGATGTATTATAGTAAGATAATTTGTACAGCGCCCTTTTTGTGAAATATCACCAAAAAGGGACTGGAAAATGTGACTACCTAGGTTCAATTTAATTATTTTCAACATATACTTGCAGGAACACAGTGTCGGTCCTGTGAAGGCGCAATTGGGGCAGTCCGCTCCGGTCACCGTTCGCCAACCCTTCAACAAGCCGCTGATAATACCTAACGCCTACAGCGCCCTTGAGGTTTGTATTAGCGCCAGGCGCCATTTGGTTTAGAACCGGCCATAACATACTTCAGATAAACATACATTTGCTTGGAGCAGATACGACTTTGTACGCAGAGAAAATTATATTAAAATACACTGGAAATTGCAATATTTTATAGTTGTCATTTTATAATCTACTATTATTGCTATTATATTTATTATTATAAGATTGGTGGCAAAAATGGAGTAGAAATTTATTTAAAAAATTAAAGTTTTATATTTTCAATTTTACATAATAATGCTTATTTGTTCGCTTTTGTCTCCCTTACTTATGTGGTGAAAAATATGTTCTGAACAGTGTTAGAAAGAGAAAACACCTCGCTTTATATTAAAGTTAACCACAGAAGAATTAAAATGTGTTCCTTTATGAAAACAAAGGTTTTGACCGCAATTTGAAAAAAATATTTTTTTAATAATTATTTTTAAATTAAGCGACATAAAAATGAAGTGACAGTAACTTTTGTCATATATTTTTCTAATAAAATAAGTGTGCTTTTAAATATTTGTTCTTTATCCGTAATTAAAGTTGCAAAAAAAGTTTGTTCCGATTTTATTGCAAAACGGAAATACTCCGACGTTCTGACGAATTATGCCTGAGGCCTGAGCATTTAAAAATTCTTCTTAAGCTTACATACGAATTTATCAATGTTTATTATCATGTTTGAATATACAATGTCACAGACTATTAAGTTGAATTGTTTCTCACGCTATGGATATGACTCATATGACTGTGGTTTAGCTCTAAATTCTGTCGATCTATGATCGTTATTAACTCTACACTTTCAAGTAGATATCAACCAAAATTATTACATTAACTGATTATCAATTTAATCGATCTTATGGTACTTTATCGTTTAATACTAAATGATGTCAATTTTATTAAAGACAAGTTTTTTCTCGGGTTTGATTCTGTCCGCGCGTTGAAGTTTTCGTTTCCAACTCTCACAAAGACATATCTACTTTTATTAACGGTTTGACTGAGGAATTAACCTTCCTCCCCAGGGACTGGCATCAACCGCGCTAATAACTGAGCCAAATCCCGATTGGGTAGAACTGACATTTATTTCATATATCAACTGCCGTAACGTCACCCATTTTCGGAGAAATGTGTATATATCCGCGAGTTTATGCACGATTTCCACTAAAAGTTGACATGATGCATTTTAATTACCAACAGGCCTATCTGCTGAGTTTCAGCTTGATCGAATATCGGAAAATGGGTTATTTTCCACATTCAAGATTTACATTAATTCAGTGAAGAAAACAAAATTCAAATTGATTCAATTGCATTTAAAAAGGCGATAGGTAATCTCACAGCAGAGGTGTTGAGCCCAAGAACGGGTCGTAAAAACAAAACGTTTGTGCTTTAAAGATGATGATGCTAGATTTTTAGCAAATACCGGTAGAAGAACGCAGCATTTCAACCTGTTTTTTGTGTTTTATTTATTTTAGGTCTATTAAGGCTTTTACATACATATATAACAATATTTATGAAATTACACTTATAAATAGTGCATGAACTGAATGCTTAAAACACTTGCACAAAATTATATATAAATAAAAATATTGTTGAATTTGATCCACACAGTATATAGGTAGGTACAAAATATAAAAATAAAAAATCCAAAACATTATTTTCTTTCAGCCGACAAAATACTGTTAATTTGTTAGTCAATTTAAATAGCTCTATCAAAATATTCCCCAACTTGATGAAAAAAACTTCAATAAGGTATGCCTATATATTGAAATTTATGTACTAAATATATCAACAACATCGAAGTATTTGTTTCCTAGCTGTTGAATCCATCGCATAGAAGTGTGATATTGGGACGTTGATTTAGAATTTCTACAATAATATGGTAGGTACTGTTTTGTAACTGACCTGCTTGGAGTATGAAAAGAGATTACATATAACAAATCAGGGGTATAAAACATTGAATTGAAGATTTTATACAAACAGGTGAAATCGGAAATGATTCTACGATCAGATAATTTTATTAAATTTAATGAACAAAGGATTCTCTAGGAATGTCCATTATAAAATTTACATATCTTTATTTGGGATTCTTTCAATCGCATGTGAATGAACCTCATAATTTGAGGACCAAACCGTGGAATTGTATTCTATACGACTCCTTACTAGTGACACATATAATGTATTCTAAAGATTGTTCCGTAACCTAACCTTTTTCAGGTTCTTTTTTCAGGTCCTTGCTACTAGCTTTGTGTAACTTAGCCATAACTGTAAGGTGCATTAGTTAGCCTTGCTACTGGCTACATTTTACATTACCATAACCGTAGGGTGCAATAGTAAACCACTCATCACTACTGTCCTTGCTATTGGCTTGTGTGAAATAGCAAAAACTGTAGGAAGGATTAGTTAGCCATTAATCACTGCTGTCCTTGCTACTAGCTTCGTGTTCCGTAGTCATAACTGTAAGGTGCATTAGTTAGCCTTGCTACTGGCTTCATTTTACATTACCATAACCGTTGGGTGCAATATTAAACCACTCATCACTACTGTCCTTGCTACTGGCTTGTGTGAAATAGCAAAAACTGTAGGAAGGATTAGTTAGCCATTAATCACTACTGTCCTTGCTACTAGCTTCGTGTTCCGTAGTCATAACTGTAAGGTGCATTAGTTAGCCTTGCTACTGGCTACATTTTACATTACCATAAACGTAGGGTGCAGTAGTAAACCACTTATCACTACTGTCCTTGCTACTGGCTTGTGTGAAATAGCAATAACTGTAGGAAGGATTAGTTAATCACTAATCACTACTGTCCTTGCTACTAGCTTCGTGTGCCGTAGTCATAACTGTAAAGTGCATTAGTCAGAAACTTATCACTACTGTCCTTGCTTCGTGTGACATAGCCATAACTGTAGGAAGCATTAGTTAGCCGCTTATCACTACTGTCCTTGTGACTAGCTTCGTGTGACGTAGTAATAACTGTAGGGTGCATTAGACCCCCGGCACGCAGCGTGACGAGGTGTGACCCGGTATAGCAAACAGCACAGTTGTAATAATCCCCCATTTCCTCTTCCGATGTCGAATTATAACTGTCCTCTGACATTTGTCTCGCAGCGTCATGTCTCAGCGAACACTGCGAGGAGGTAAGATCATCGTGGAGTAGCGCGAATTAGCTAACTAACTAACCAACTCACCGGTAGCTTGTGGATGTTACTAAAATATTGCATTCATGTATTTTTTTAATAAATTTGCAAAGGAATTAGCTATTAACTTAGAAGAGCATTGGGCTTTTACATCCATGTAAAGAATATAATAACATGTAATTTTTTAATTTTATTTATCAATTCTATTATACTGTTGTAATTTTTTTTTTTTTTTTAAATTTTTTATTAGTAAAAAAAGATACACGAATTACATTACACAATATAGTACAGTTATTAATTACATAATATAATATAAGTATTTGATGTACCCCCATAAATAAGCAGAGCTTGTGTGTATGGGGGGTGTTGTTATGTTGGTTTATATTTGATATGATTCAGTTCAACTTAAAAGATAAGATATTTCATGTACCCAATGTTTACAATGAAATGTTAAATGAAATGTCCACAATTTTTTACACAAAGGTTAGTAATAAACAATGGTTGCACAAAATAATTTTTAACGTTATGTACAATGGTCAATTAAAAATAGAAAAAATGATCAAATTATCAGAAGTAGTATCTTGATATAAAAAAATTGTTTATGTATGTTTTAAACATTGAATTTGTTACATTAAAAATTTCGATATCTTTGTATATTCCTTTGCTAAACAACGTAGGCGAGGAATTTTCGAGTTTGCCACATAATCTGTTTGTGAATCGTATAGGTATGTTTTTTTGTATATTATGTATCTTTTTCCGTGACTTGATTACGTACTGATTTATGCAACCCAGTAAACATATATTTTTGAATAATATGTATCCTTTGCCGTGACATCACTTATTTATGCAACCCAGTAAACATATATTTGGGTATTTAATGTTCCTTTTGCGGAAACTTCAATGATTTATGCAACCCAGTAAACATACATTTTTGAATATTATTTATCTTTTGCCGTGACTTCACTGATTTATGCAACCCAGTAAACATATATTTGGGTATTTAATGTTTCTTTTGCGGAAACTTCAATGATTTATGCAACCCAGTAAACATATATTTTTGAATATTATGTATCTTTTGCCATGACTTCACTGATTTATGCAACCCAGTAAACATATATTTGGGTATTTAATGTTTATTTTGCGGAAACTACAATAATTTATGCAACCAGTAAATAAATATTTTTGAATAATATGTATCTTTTGCCTTGACTTCACTGATTTATGCAACCCAGTAAACAAATGTTTGGGTATTTAATGTTTCTTTTGCGGAAACTTTATTGATTTATGCAATCATAAAAATATATTTTTTTAAATAAAGTATGCACAATGTTTCCCAAATAGAAATCGTTTAAGTTCTTATGCCTCTTTTGCAATAAAAACATAATATACATTATTTTTACACTATTAACTTTGCCAATCTTAGAATTCACATCTTAAAACTTTTTTAGTCTACATTGCACAGATTTCGATCCCAGATCCGTAAGTTTAAGACACCGTGACATATACACCAAGCTACCATCATTATCAGCTTCATTTTAATCATTACGAAAGATGACAGATTCAATGGGCAAACACGGAATTAAATATCGTTTTCACGGCCCTTGACCAATTGATGCTCGATTCGGAATTAGAGCAATGGAAATAAACGGTGAATATAGAAGAGAAAAATGTACAGGTGTGGTGAGGATTATGAAATGATAAATACTTAGCAATAAAGCTGGGCATGATGAATACTAATATAGTAATACTAATAGTTAAGTGGATGATTCTGTGTATTTGGGAAGTATGTTTATGAGAGATAGAAAGGCTTTTAGGGATATTGAAAGAAGGGTAAAAACAGATAACTTCATTGAAGGAGGTTGCTGGCAAAAATAAGGGAAGCCCAGAGTAATAATAGATACTTTCATTATCGCCCTGGTAAATGATCACCATCACAATCGAAACGTTTCTTCTAGGAGAAAAAATAATATTGATAATTTATTAAGAATCTCTTCAAATTGTTGGTAATCCGGTTAAAATGGGATTGCAGGCCTTAAAGAATGATTTAACAGTTTTCCTGATAAACGTTTAGTAGATTGTTTAGTAGACGTGTTCATAAAAATCCGAATATTTTCGTATTTCGTTATGATATTTCAGGCGAGCAGTTAATGCTTATAATAATTTGTTATCCTTTGTGTTATGCATAAAAACCTTGTCTTATAAACATTAGTTTATCAAAAAAATAATAATAATAATATTATGCAAGTCAAAATATTTCACAAACAAATGTAGATATAATATGTCTCGACGCCATCTAGTGGGAAATTCAGCACTTACAAAGCTTTTCCTACAAATATAAATTTGGTTGTTTACAGGTGGAAAAAAATATATTACGCAGTAATTTTACTTGTACATAATGAATTATAAGCCGACGTAGCTCAGTGGTCCAGAGCACCTGACCGGACATCAGAAGGTGCGGGTTAAATTCCCGTCGGCGGCATTTATTTTTACCCGGGAGATATTTTCAATTTGTATGGATATTTCAGGCGAGTAGTGAATGCTTATAATAATTTGTTAAAGCAGTCCCGTGTTGAAAGTTTTTAGACGTGTTTGGTGACCAGATTTGAAGAGCCAATTCCTCATCTTCATCTCCTTCCAACTTCCCTTTACCGCTACCTTCATTCACACAACATACCCCAATAAATGGGGATGACATATTATCTTTGACTCCGGTTAGTTGGGAACAGTTGGAATTCTTGCGCGGTACTTACATTATAAATTAATTATCTTCACAAACGCCTTTATCCATAACTCTTTTGATTAATTTTTACATAAATCTAACGATAATTAATGCATTACTTCAAAAGCTACTTCAGAACGGTTTAAAATTGTTTTTAGGAGGTTTTTTCCCCTTCGTACTGTTACGTTATCTTTTTTTTACTCCTGTCTCTATTGATAATACTGTGTGTAGTGATGGTGGGAAGAATAATAGGTACAGAGAAGAGAGGTAAAGGTGGTAATGATTGCAAAAGAAATTAAAACGGAACCCAACACGGAACAGTTTGCTAAGTCAAGGTGAGCCTATTATGTCTCAAGTGACTGCGACGTATTTTACACACCTGGCAACCATCTGCATTCGAACTAATTAATATAACTAAGTTATTAATTAATGTAACTAAATTATTAATTAAAATAACAGCTTATTAATTAATATAACTAACTTATTAATTAATATAACTAACTTATTAATAAATAAAATTAACTTATTAATTAAAATAACTTAATTATCAATCATTATATCTAACTTTTTAATAAATATAATTAACATGCTACACAATATACTTACTTATTAGTTCATACAACTAACTTATTCATTATTATAATTAAATTATTCATTAATATAACTATCTTATTAATTGGTTTAACTAACGTATTAATTATTAATACAACTTAACCTAACCTAACCTATCCCGGCCTATTCCATTAAAATGTTCGGCTTAGTGACTGTTTTGTTTTTTCAGGTTATCCTTTCTTATTATCACTCTGGTATCCGCAGGATTTTATTTTATTTTATTTTATTTTTTTTTATTATTTTTTTTTTATTTCTATATATAATTTACAGTTTCACATAATTATTTATATTTATATATGATACATTTCAAACTTATAACTATAATATGTTGTGTGTAAGGTAGGTTTGAGAAGGTGATACTGTATGTGAGTAATATTGTATGTTTCGTGAACACCTCACTAGGAGAACCTGTGCTGAGGTGTTTACGTGGTTATGTATAGGTGTGACAAGTATTTATGTGTTGTTGAAGTTTTTATTTTTTATAAGTTTTAATTTTAATTTTTTATTTTTTTGGTTTTTTGTAAATTGAATATTCATAAAATTTTAATGGTTTTTGTAAATTGAATATTATTCATAATAAATATGTAAAAAAAATATATTAATTTATATATACATTAGGGTGTCCCAAAAAAATTAAAGTTGTTATTTTTGAACGCATACCCTCTAATTTTGTTTTAATAATGACAAAACACTTATAAAATTTTTTTCGTTTATTTTGGACAACTGCAACCCGTGCCGACTTGCATCGAAAGATGTCAGTACTTGTATATTAAGACGCCAGCAGTGTTGATGAGCTTGTAGTAACTTGCTATTTTGTTAGTAAACGAAAATCACTCGTTCAGGCAAGATGTTGTTAGATTTACGCACTTCTAAAAAGAGTATATTTTTAGGAGTCGTAAAACACCAAATATCGTGTTCTAAACTGCCATCTACAACAAGTTCTTGAAGTTTTGTTCTACAATATCCGGAAAGTGAATTTAACTGTCAATATATACCAAATATGGCCATAGTTGATATTAAAAGCTGTGTTTGAAGTAAAAATCAGTCAAGTGACTACAAGCCCTGACATACCACTCTTCAAAAAGTTTCGAGGTAACTGTAAAAATGTTGATCCCGATAAAATTCAGTGCTACAGAGAAAATCTCACATTGCACCTAACCGCTTCCGAAATCGATGATTCGTTTGACTTTTACCGTACTGCACTGACAACAAAAATACTTGGGAATGACTATTGAGAGTTTTTAGAGCTCTGTGTGATAGTTTTAGGAGGAGATACAGCCAGAAAATTTAAGATTCGGCCTCCAGGTGCTCGATGGATGGCAAAGGCGCTTTATTCCTTGAAAATATCATTAATTTGTGCGCAATTCAAAATTACCGGTAAGGATAAGGCGGCACTTTTAGAAGTTTGCCTGTTCAGAGTAACATCCTATGTTAAGCCATGGTTACAATATATTATAGCAGTTAAAGCACCTTACCAGGACTTGTGCTTTTTAAAATCGATGAAGGCTTAGGAAAAAATGGATGAAAACATCTCAATGGCAGCTTTATTTCTGTTCAGTAAGCAGTTATGGTATTTGACCGATGAAGGATCTATTTTATCGCCGTTTGACGACGCTGTGGATCAAACAACTAAAATAAAAATGCTCGAAATTTCAAAAAAAAATAATTTATCAACCCATGACAAACGTTACATCCCATCGAAGGAAGATCTTGATGGTAAATTGTATGGTAAGTTTATTAAGTAGTTTCAATTATGTTTTGTATTGAGGTTTTTGTTCATATCATAATTTAGTGACTTTTGTTTCAGAGAAAAATATTTACAACTTCATTTCAGTCAAGAAAGAGTATTTGTTTGATCGTCTGAAAACAGATGCCAGTTTTCTTAACGAATTACCTTCGATGTGGTCAAATAATGCTTCGTATCAAGAAGTCAGAAAGAAGGTGTCGCCGCTGAGGGTAGTGAATGATACAGCTGAAAGAATTGTTAAGTTAATGCAAGATTTTCATGGCTTAATCTCACGGTCGAAGAGGAACAAAAATAATTTTTGTTACCATGCGTTCAGGAACACCGGAAGATTTACCCTGACTGTAAAAAACAAACTATGAAGAAAAAATTTAATCAATAAACCATTTTTAAAAATGAAATACTACATAATTGAACATTTGTGCATTTTTAAACCGACAAAAATGAAAGTTGAAAATCCTTCCATATTAACTCTGTACCATATATTTGGCATCAAGTCGGCACAGGTTGCCGGTGTTTAATCAAAATAATATTTATTATGTGAGTTAATGGGATCAAATGAAATAAAATAAGAGGGTATGCATATTTAAATTCATGAAATAAAATCTTCCTTATGTCCTGGGACACCCTAATATACATATATGTAGGTGCATATATTTGTATTGTAAGTGTGAGTTAGACAGATATAATGAACCGCAACGTAACGCGCCTTGTATTGACCCACACTCCTTGTTGGTTCATATTAATACATTCTCTTCTATTGTTAATATGACTCACATCTTGCACACTGCATAGCAACGTCAGGATTGGTAACAGTACACAAATATGGACTGCTCTTTTATTCATTATTATATAGAAACTAAACTAGAGGCTAAGTAACAATCATTATGTAAAAAAACATCTGGATTATTCCTTATACATATATTATGCAAAGAAGATTTATTAATTTGTCCAAAAAATCAGAATATCGGTGTTCAATAAGTATTCGTTTTGGGGCCGATATTATTTTTTTTCAATAAGATAATTCAATATTTTAGTAGCTTTCTCGGCAGTTATATTTTCACTTCATTTATCAGTTGATTTTCTCTCAATTGTGCTCAATTTGCTGTTATCCATGAACCATGTCTTCTCAAATTTCCTGAGGTATTCGGATCATCTTCCGTTAAAAAATGTGTCTAACACCTGATAGAACAATTGTGTTTCTCATTTGGCGCAACAGATGGCAGCAGATTTCCTTGACGGAATTGACACGCGAAGTGATCTTCCTCTTGCACATTCCGCGGTGCCTGCATGGGTGAATAACCGCCCGTGATGACAGCACATGAAATACTATACCCTTTCAATCTCTTATCCGTTATACTGCGGCTAGATGCGAATAGACAGGTCTCATAATTTGTGATGATATCTCTTTTGCTACTGTAATGTTACTTGATGATCTTGAGAGTTGAACACATCGATCAAAATAGAAAATCGTGTTGTTTTATATTTCATGTGATGCTAGAGTCTCACTGCTCGGAACCGTACTCCTGTAGCGTCCCTAATTCAGCGAATAAATATTACAGTACCTAATTTATTGAAAAAGTCCCTCTGATGCATTTGGTATGTAGTACCAAAAATCTTGTAAACTCACTGTAAGTTTCAAAGAATACGTCGAATATGTCATCTATCGTAGTCACCCTCCCCATGGGCGAATTCAGATACATATTTGAACGACTCGCTCAGCAATTTAACAGGTTGTGGCAACATTTCAGAGTGTGAGACTCCAGCACAAATACGTTGATTTGTGCCGAATTATTTTCATATAATTTTTTTTAAATTTTTATTTTATACTATAGAAAGAAACAGTATGAAAGAAATGATTTATAGTGATGAAAAAATATACAGGAATTAGATATTTCACGTTGGGTACCTATGATATTTTTCCTTGTAATGTCTGCTAAGTGGTATGTATATTTCTTAGTTATCAGGTGACGTGTGTAGTATATAGGTGTGTGTGTGTGTAATGCATGTGTGTGTGTCTGCGCGTTGAACAGTTTAAATTATTGACATGATGCCACGTTTGAATTTCGGCAGTGAATCCGAAAAAATGTCAATGTTTAGACAAATATTATTTAAAGTATAAATTGTTCAACTAGTTGACATGTACCCGTCGTTGCTAGGGGTAATCCTTAGGAGATAGACAAATACTATTGCCTACTTTTCTGTAGGCCTTTTTAAGATATACAATTCCGAAGTACATTATTTTGATGTATCGTACAAGGTTAAGACAGCGTTAACAATGTAGAACCCGAAAACATATTTTTAAAATTTGATTAAAAAAATCCTATTTTCTCTACTTTCTATAAATATAATGCATGTATCATATAAGTAAACCTTCGGAAAAAAATTCTATAAATGATAGTGAAAACCGTATCAAAAGCTGTCGCTTAGTTTAGAAGATCTAAGCGCACAAACAGACAGACGCGGATAGCGACTTTATTTTATATTATTTAGAGATCAGATATGATGGATTAAATTTAAATAAACACATTTCAACAAAGAAAAACATATTCGCGTTTCTGGTGAATGGTATTTAGTCATACCTAGAATAAAATTAGATGGATATAGATACAGATCGTTCCATGGAGGTGCGAAAAAACGTAAGAATGGTTTGTGATTCTTTATGAGTGGATATTTAAAATTTTAATAAGGGAAGGGAAGGAAATAGGCAAGAGGAAGGTGTGTAAGCACCTGAGTGCTTGGGTATTCAGATTTGGTTAGACTAAACCAAAATGGCTGGAGTCAATTGAAGTCTCATTGAGGTTCACGATATCGTCTATCATTCAGTCACTTATCAAAACGATTGTAAAAGAATCTATCATCAGTAGACAGGTGAGTTCTTCCCGACATTCCCCTTCTCCATCTCCTTCGTCTCCCTAATTCATAATAGAGTGTTTTAATATCTACTTCAAAGTATCAAATCATTTCGCAGTCATCGCTTAATTTCCACTTGGCGTCAAATTAGTGTCTATGTTGATGGGAAGTGATTGACAGATGTTAACAACGTTGTGTTGTATTATTTACTCTCAAACATTTATAAAAGTTTGAAAATTAAAAAAAAAACACATATTTTATTATTCTAGACGATCAATTAGTAACTTACCGAGTAATTTTAGTAATACGTTCATCAAAAATAATTAAAATGAATCCCACGGAAATATCGATTTTCTAGGCCTGGCAGGGCAAAGTCGACCGTAGGTCCGACCATTACGCCTGGCCGCGCGCCGAATATTGTTTTTACACGACTTCAACACTTATGTCGTTAAGATTTCCACTTTATTTCAGAGATTTGATAGGGCATATTCAACCCCAGGTCTGTTCTATACACTAGGGCGGCGCGTCGCAAATTTTTGTGCACGGCTGCTTCACTTACGTCGTTCAGATTCTGGTTGTACCTACTTTAGGGTATTTTCAGTCTTAAACCGATTTACTGAGAAAGTAATTTTGGTAAGCTCTGTAACTTCAAGTGCAAGTACCGATTTAAAACTTAGCAATAGTTGGTAACATTGCCAAATTACAAACATCGCTTTGGTTTGATAAACTGTAAAAGTTAAAACTCATTATATTACTGAGTTTATTCGCGTTTTAGAATTAACCATGTTGATATTGGCGTATAATCCGTTATCCAACACCATATTCTCAGGTCAAGTTTACTGTCAAAACGGGGCCTTGCAAAATTAGGGTAAATTTTATTAATATTTATTTTAGTGTTATTTGAAGAAAGCAGCTAGCACTAATACGCGATAAATTAAAATAATCTACGACTGATAGTTGTAAGGAAATGATTTCGGTTTTATTTGACTAAATCACATTATTTGTCTAACCGTGAAAATAACAGGAAATACCTAACGTTGAAAACGTTTTTAAATAATAATATTATTATATGCAGTTGACACAATCGTATACAACCTAGTTGTGGATACAATCAGTCGTGTTGAAAAACCGCTGCTCTAACTGGCTTAATTGGCTTATAATGGAGGTGAACTAACGAAGCTCTTAGAATTGAAAGAAATCGTACACAAAATGCATAGACTTCATTTATTTACCTAAGACACGATAATTTGATTCCGTTCCAGCTTGGAGTATCAAAAGTGCTTATTTTTGGCCGTGACTAAAGACCCTGTGAACTAATTAACTCTCTTTTAGTTGTATGAAGACTGACAATGTATTTTAAAGTTAAAATATCAATTTGGCATTGTTAATTTATTAGTATTTTTAACTTTTACCTAGCCGTTTGACGTTTAGGAATTTATAGACAGATGTCAGTGTTGCCAGCGTATATCAATTTAAGATTTATTGCATTATCCTAATAAAATAAATAATTATGCAGAAGCAGCTTCATACTTTAAAATTGATTCACTGAGTGTACGGAGGCATCATAAGGATGCACTATTCCTGTATAACGTAGTTAACAATAATATTGAATGCCCAGAGTTGCTAAATAAGATTCCATTCAATGTACCTGCGCGTTCAACACGCTCTTCTGTCCTGTTCAGGGTGGATCAATGCAAAACGAACTCTAAGCAGAATTCTTGCCTGAACAGACTGTGCAATAATTACAATAGCATATTATCCAAGGCGGATATTTTCAGTTCCAAACTTACCAAATACAAGAGGTCCATAAAATAATATTTCTCTGATAGTTTGTGAATAATGTTATGTCTCTTTTGTTTATATTTCTATTATTATTTGAATTAAATCTCTCTTCATGGCTATTAATGTATTGATAAATGTTTTGTTTTGTAAATTTTTCATATTATATAATCTTTTGTTTTGTATAAATTTTTGAATTCATATTCTTTTCTAACAAATTTAACTGACTTATTCCTTATTATGCTGTCTCAGTAGAAGTAAAATCACACAGAGGAAATCCATCATTGGTTTTATTTTGGCTATATAATACTTATGTACAAACTGAAATAAATGTGAACTGTCGATTTCCCGAAAATTAATAAATAAATAAATCAGTATCTGGTCTGGCTATCGACAACGCAACTATGCTCGGGTAATCGGTATAAAATCTACAGGTAGTTACTCCTATCGATCCGATATTGTAAAATTATAGAATTCACTTAACACTCAAGGTCCGCCCACCAAACGAAAGAAGAAAATTTTTAAAAGATGGAATGCGTTGAAGAATACCGATATGTTGTTCCCGTTAACAAATTACATCAAAACATCGGCATACTTTATAAGTAAGTTATCCAATCAATCAGTCCTATATTTGGCTTGCTATGATTGCTACAAATATATAAGATAACCATATCTGTCTTTTTCTACGTTTGCCGGCTGTCGTTTCGTAGATTTTTTTTATCTTGGAGGCTTGGAATCATTCAGGTAGTCAAGAAAAGTATGAATGTATGCTTGAACAGGAGATCTAAAAACTGTTATAACAGACATTATTAGATAGTTGTAATTTAAGATAAATAGCACGTGGAATAGCTATTTCTTCAACAAAAACAATAACATCATTCATAGTGTAAATGACAACTCCATCATTTTGTAAATATTTTTTCTTGGACGCGATGAATATCCAGTAACACCTGGGATATTAATTGAGATCAGCAACAGTAAAATTTAAAGCAAATTAATCCATATTATCAGGATAATAAGATGCATAATATATTTTGGTAAAAAGCAGTCACTTTTTGGTTTGAAATATTATTAAATAAAAATAAAACGCTTTGTTTAAAAACCACGAATTATTGTAAATTTTATTGAAAACGCCGATTTCGCTTCGTAGAAGCAGCTTCAAAGTTGATTCAAAATTTAACTAATCTTAAATTTTTATTTTAATATATTAAAAGTCGTTCGCGGTTTTCTCATTCGAGAGTGTAGAAAGGTCATCCCTCTAATCAAATCCTTTTACTGTAGTACTGCCCAATATTAAAATTGATTTTCCTTTCCTAAACACGCTCATTAAAGAACATAAATATATAATATTAAAATAAATACAGGAATCAATAAAAGCGTTTCCAATTATATCTTCTACGTGCGAACTGTATTTAAATTTCTCTAATAAACAATACAAAGTGTTAATCCCAACTGACCTCCCAGGTATGTATGGTACTGTATATTATCTGCCTGTACAGAATATAAATAAATAATAATATATATACATTCTAACGCAGCGTCGCGTTCATTGGTCAAATGCATTGTGCGTATAATTTTGTATTAGTGATCGAAGAACTCGTGGAAGCAATCTCTTAGACATAAGTTGATAATAGTTTGCCTAATCTATAGTTAGTAAGATAGATCTCTGTAAAAATACTTAATACATCTGTTGGTTTAGTGAACAGACGCGACGGCTTCCCACCTGGGCTTCGTGGCTTTAGTTCCGCTACATTATTCCCTATTCAAGCAACATCTTTAGCTTATAATGATGGTAATATGGGAGTTTTAAAAATATTGTCAGACTATTCGTTACATAGTGGTAAGTTATTAACTAACTTAATTTAACAAATTATTTACTTCACTTTATTTAGTCACATAACTTAATGACTTAAGTTAGTCACTTAACTTAATAAATTTAGTTGGTTACAAAACATAGTAACCTTAATTTGTTACTTAACTTTAATAACTTATTTAGTTATTTATTAGAGTTACATAACTTAATAGCGTAAGTTAACTTAATAACTTAAGTTAGTAACTAAACTGTTAATTAAATTAGTGAAACTACAGTTATTTACTTAACTTTAATAACTAATTAATTAACTTAATAACGTAAGTTGGTTACATAACTTAATAACTTAAGATACTTGCATATCTTAATAATTGAAGTTAGTTACATGAATTAATAGCTAATGTTAGTTACATAACTAAATAACTTAAGTAAGTTACATAACTTAAGTTAGTTACGTAACTTTACTTAGTTACGTACCTTACATTAGTTGCGTAACTTAACTTAGTTAACTTAACTCGTAACTTAAGTAAGTTAATACTTGAAGTTAGTTACGTAACTTAAATTAGTTACGTAACTACATTACATACTAACATACCTCTTCAAACACAAAACTACTTTTGACAATATCCAAACTGCTCGTGATACTAGAACCAAAGGACATAATTTCTTACAAATCCCTTTCGCTAAAACAACTTGTGGCCAGAGAAATTTTAGATATTTTGCAACAAGGCTATATAATGCTCTCCCACTAGCCATTAGACTGAACGAATTTTTTTTGAAATATAAAACAGACATCAAGTCTTGGATCATCAGCCAAGACAGATCCATGATCAAAAAATTTATAAAAATCCCTACATAAGTATGTACTCCAACTAGATGCTGATTAACAAATGTATCATTTATTATTATTATTTATTATATTGTATCTTTTTCACAATGTCATTTAATGTAATGAAATATTTTATGTATCAAAAAATATGTAAACATTAATTCGTGTATCAAATACGTCTGTCTCGACACAGGTTTATCCTAGTGAGACAGACTTCGAAAAAAAAAACCTGATAAACTTTATATTGATAATAAAAAATAAAAAAAAATAATAAAAACTTAAGTTAGTTGCGTAAATTAATACTTGAATTTAGTTACTTAACCTAATGACATAAGTTTGTTCCTTAACTTTACTTAGTCACTTATGTTAGTTTGCTCTTGATTGTACAAAATCAGCGCTATAGATATAAATCCATTTATGATCACAATCTGCTGATATCAAAATATAAATAATAATTTCCCGATGCAGTGAGGAATGCCAGTCAATGACTTCACATCATTTCTAATGATAATGATTTTCACATTAAAATTACGGCATTCTCAGATGATGTAATGAGGAACGTTGTCCGTTATACTCTGCGGCACTACAGACGGCTGCATAAAAGTCAGAACGCCAAATGCGCGGTTATTGCTGCGTTTTATCATGTACCCATTTCTAAAAATATTTATTTCCAGCTCTATCTTTTGAAATTCAGTAATTTAAATCTAACCTTCTGTTTTGTAATTTTAATAACCATGATATTTTTATTTAGTTATTTCCCGAAGATTATATTTATATTTCTATTCTGTTTTGCATAGATTTGTAAACATCACAAATATAAGGTTTTTTTTCTATATTAAAGAAAATTACATTTTCACTTATTTAACTACAAACTTTCAGTTTTGTCGATTGACCATAAAAGTGATTTTTTTCAAACGTACATTCATTTTCATATTTAATTTTGTCTGGAAGGCTGTCTGTCTGTTTTGTCTGGATTACTTGCCACAGTGAGTACTGTATGGTGTTGGGGATCATTTTTGTGGATGCTGTATGGATGATCTTTTTAGGAAAAGGAAGGAGAGGATGTTCTGTGAAGGAAAAAGGTATGAGAGTCGGTAGGAATCTGGCGGTCAATGTTTCCAGAAATGACGGACGTATGGATCCATCCCTCCCACTGCGGTGCAAAATGATGGGTCGAGAGAGTTCGGCTGCATAGGTCGAAAAATCTCCCTCAACCAGTCTCTCCGGATCCGGCCCGCCATGCAGTAGGTGGACAAATGCATCCATCGCCAAGACTTAGACAAACCTCACCCCATGAACGCGAGAACCCCTGCTAAGTTCCACTAAGAACCACTTGGGGTCACCTATGGCATGGATTTTATTTATCTAATAAATGGTTGCCGGGGCGGGGGTACCCATACCCGACTCCCAAATACGTATTATGTGTTAAGTCTATCATCTAGGCTTATTATTATTATTAGTCAATTATTATGTACTCCTTATAAACAATAATGGCGCCACTCCCCAATTTCAAAACCAGAAATACTCTCGAATTCTCTGTAATTCTAAATCTATAACAATATGTTTATATATTTAATAAAATTATAACTATTGAATACATTTTGAAAACGGCTTTAATAAAGGCTACTCGCATTTCCCTATCTCAATTATAATTATCTACTGTGTTATACTTTATTTATTTAATTTATCTTAACGTAGAACGTAACTTTAACTTGTTTATATAAAGCAAATAATTCAAAAAATGACATTATCGTTCATAATTAGTTGATATAATAAGCCCTGACGAAGCTTGAGCTAAGCGAAACCTGGTTGGCTGTTAATATTAATTCAAAATAAAAGTGGTGTTTAACAAAGTGTATTTTTTCATTTAATATATAATGTCACATCACAAAGTGTTTGCTTCCTTCGATAAAAGGTTTATTATTTGTTGCATACCTATCATCGCGTTCAATGTCAGCATCTGCTTCGATGTTAGCCAATTTAGCTCCTAATACTTCATAACTTTTGAAAATCCATTTCTCTTTAAAATTAGTCTCATTGCTCTTATTTTGATATCTGTCGTTAAACGAGAAAGAATCGTTGAGTACTAGTTAAATATGGAGCAATAATTATGTGTTTCTTTAACTGTGGAAATAACATATAGAGTTTCCAAAAAAAAAATTAAATACCTTTTGCAAAAGACTACCTTCGAAGCATAATAATTTTTTTTTGGAATTTCATCATCCTCGTGATAGTTTCTCCATATGATAACGTAAATAAACAAATAAATACTCGCAATAATTAGATAATCCGGTAACCTATCCGGTATATAACCACCATGCTTAGGTTCGAGAACCAAATAGTATACGCGGAATTTATAACAAAAATTAAAATCTGAAATATTTGTTATCCTTTGGATAAGCCAAGCATGGCGAAATACCAGTCAAAAAATATATATGTTTACAGAATACGGAATACCTTTTCTTAACTTGCAAAATGTTATTTCAAATCTTACATAATACCCATAATTACCCCTCCCCCCTCCCCGCTCACTGCCCGACAATTAAGGCGATGCCATACGTAGTAATGCAAAATCATATGTGGTCGCCTAGAAATGTTTCAGATGCTTTAATTAAATACTGCGAGTAGAATACATCTTGGCCTTTGAAATAATCGAGTATTTTTTTAGATAAATCTTTTTATATGCCCAGAAAAAAATAATGTAAAGGCCTATGAAAACTGCTTTAAAGTTCAAAATCTCCTACTTACGAACCCATTTTCGGTTATGATTTTATTGTATAATGTGGCAAATTAAGTTATTTATAAAATTATCGAAAAAAATTAAATATTTATGCCTGAACATCCACAAAATAAAATAAAAGGCACTTTTTGGCCATGTTTTTTTCTTGCATAAATTAAAACAGGCGGATGGTATTAAGCGGGAATTTAAACCTTATCGCCATCTACGTAAGGGTTGTTATTGATAGCGGCTCAATTTAAAATACTACACGACGTATTGCGTCGCCTTAAGATGATGTGCTGTCTCCCTCTCCTATCTTACCGATAAATTGACTGTAACTTTGTTATTTATTTAATATATTTTTTTATAAAGGTTTTATATGAAGGTTGACGGTGAAGCAAAACCGGTTGGTTTTACATATTTAAAATATTTACAAAAAAGTGGTATTTTGTTCAAATTATTATATCATTATTTTATTCGTAACTGTTTTAAAAAAACAAATTCCGTTTTTTTTTTGGTGTCCCCATTTTTATGCACATGAATGTAAATGATACATTTAAACTTCAAACTACACAAGTCTTGTAATTGTAACTACGTGTAATTATCACAGGCAGCTCCGACAGTAATGTGCTTCTCAAATACCAACAGAGGAAATGGCTCTGGGAACCCCATATAAAACGTTTATATCTCCACAGCTTCTTTGGTCCATTCAACCGAAAGACTTCATGTAAATCTAGTTATTACCATTGAAATATCAGAGATTGCTAAGATGAAAACTGATAAATTTGTGGGTCAGGTGTTGGTAGCGCCGCCCAGGGAACCATTTATTGGATAACCAACACCTCTGAGATTGGTTAGCTGCGGCCGGTGGCTTAGTAGGGGTGCCGGGTTCATGGGGGTGAGTTCTTGGCGGCGGATGCTTCTGTACACCATTTGCTTGTCAGGTCGGATCTGGAGAGGCCGATCGAGAGAAACACTTTGATTTCTGAAGCAGGACTCTCTCGACCCATCGAGCCATCGTATTGTACAACATACACCCGGAGAATTCTAGAACTTGCAGGTAGACAGGCGAGCTTTCGTCGAAAGTTTAAAAGCACTTATCTGTACATGGAATCCTGATGTATGACACGTAAGAAATGTGGATATCCGCAGAGAATGAAAGGCTGATGTAAGCGTAGTGAGTAATATTAAGAAAGGGACGCTTAGATGGTTTGGACATGTAGAGTAAATGAACAAAGAAAGTAGTGAGGAAGTCGGGCAATTTCAGAATAATAGAAGAGTATGTATGCGACGATGTATGAATGGCCAAAAGTGTGTGGTGTGACCGAGTTGTTTGGCGGTCCGTCCTCTCTGCCTACACCTGCGGGGAAACGGCGTGCACCAAATAGGCAGTTAATTAGTTCATGAGGTATTTTGTAATAACTAAGTTAATTAGTAAGAATCCTAATTAATCCAGCACCATATTTTAAGGGCGTTTATTACTTTGTCTTTCGCTGGGTCTATAGATATATGAAAATAAATCAAGTATATTCAAGGCACTCATTTTTTGAATTATTTGTTTTATATAAACAAGTTAAATTTACGTTCTACGTTAGGATAAATTTAATAAATTTAGTTGAAACAGTAAATAATCACAATTGACACACTCCCTTGTAATACGAAATATTTTTTAAATATTTATATTAAGGGATCAGTAGGATTTATAGGTCCAGTTAGAAGTTCTACCGAGCCGAACCCTCTGATATGAAAATATCTGGAGTCGGTGAATTATTTTCCCATTTGATCTCTGGTGAGTTGACGTGTTGTTCTTGTATTTTTTTTTCGTTTATTTTTTCCAATTTTTACATTAATTACATACAATATTCTATAAATCAATACGAATAATGGAAACCCACTAAGGCACAGCCTGTGCGTGGGTAATATAATATTTAAGTTATTATAATATTGTACCTAGAAATAAACAAACTGTGGGCATATAAAACAAAAATAAGATTACATTTTGTCTAAGCGGTTTATATAAAAAGTATTTACAATAGTGTATAGTGAAGTTATAAGTGTTTAATGTAATATATGGTGAGTATTTTATGAGAAACATAAATTGATATAAATTAAATAAAAAAAAGTTTCAACTGCTGTATTGAAAAGCCATAATTTTAACTCTTTTAAATATTTAGAAAGTTTAGTAATCACTTGAATATTTTTCGGTAAAAGATTGAAGGTCCAATGAAACTGCAGTGTTTTTGCATTTGTTTTGTGTTCGTTTGGGGTGTATAAAATACATTATTATGTTGTTTTGTATTTATTATGCTTATATTGCATAATGTGGATGTGGATTAACTCGTTTTTGGAAAAGTGTGTGGAAGGGTTTAGTTTTTCCTGTGGGGAAGATTTAACCCGGATATAATGTAGGAAAAAATAAGATTTAATCTTTCTATCGTAAAGTACGTTGTCTTTAAAAACTACATATTTTTAAGGCCATCTCTAATCAGCTGTTTTATAAATTTGATTTGTGCTTGTTACCCACGAAATAAATAAGCACCGGTACCTTTTCCATCTATTACTAGTATAATAACTTACAGATAACAGTATTTCTAAGTAGACTACTAATTTATTACTGGTTCCCTAAGATCATGCTGTATCCAAAGAACGTACGTGGGTACATTCTAACGTGATTGTCCCTACAGCTGTACACTGCGAGCGTGATAGGAATGTTAATGATCATAACGTTAATCCCATGTAATAACGTACTTAAAACCAACGTAGAATCAAAATGATTTGCGATTGTGGGTCTGCAGTAAATTAATTTGTAATGTTGCATTTCCGTGATGTTTGTGTGCTTAGCCAACATAGAGATATTATAATAACAGAGTTGTCGAACTCAGCGAACGGGAATTCAAAACGTATTTCAATTATTGTGGAGAGGTTTATTTTAAGGCGGATTGTGGATAGTTCCAGTGAGTACTTAGGCCATGGTCCTATTGTACTATCTCCCCTTTTACATCAATGCTTTTGAAAGAAACCCAGTCCCTTTATAAAGCGAGAAGACGTCAGAGACAGGAATTTTAAAATCTAAAGGAATAGAACCAGATACAGTTCCAAGTTTAGCTAGAGAATCAGCTTGCTCGTTACCCTCAATTCCTAGATGGCCAGGCACCCAAACCAGTATTGTCTCAAACATAGATTCGTTTAAAGAATCGAGGATGTTTTTAATATTACAAATAACATAGTCTTCTGGACTTCGAACGATATTAGAGGAAATTTTTAATACTGCACTTAGAGAGTCAGTACACAGTAAGGCTCGACGAATATTGAGGAGTTGGATTTGAATTAAAGCTTGTTCAATTGCGAAGCATTCTGCAGTAAATATGGAAATTTCTTTAGGCAATTTATAAGACAGATTAACATTGAATTCAGGAATATATACCGATGCGCCACATTCTTTGTGGTCGGATTTGGAACCATCTGTGTATATGAGGGAAAATCCAGGAAACTTTGAAAATATAAAATTTTTAAAATGTTCTTCAACATTTTGAAAGTTATTAGCTGATGATAAAATGTTCGTCCGGAAGTCAGAAATTATTAGGTTTGGGATAAAATTAATAGCATTAAACGGGGTACTGTAAATAGGAAGGATTGGATCATCTTGTAGATTTTGAAGGTTAGAAGACAGAGATCTAAATGATAGAAAACTTTTTAATAAGAGAAGAAACCGATCTCTATCTATTACCCTCCTTCTGTTATTCAAAATACTGAACAAACGATCGAGACTCTGTTCCAATGAGTGACGCGATAAAGATAACGCTTTGAAGATATATCTATCCGCGAGGTATTGTCTTCTCAAAAATAAGGGAGGATCTACACATTCTACATACAACAATACTAAGTGTCACAGTCAACACGTAAATTTTTGCTCCACACAAATTAATAATTATATTAAAATTAAGAGCTTAAAGTAGTGTTTTTCACCCACGAGTACTTTACCATAATCAAAAATTAACATTGTGTACCAACAGTTGCAGCTGCCTAACCGGTAATTCTTTATTATTAATTAAAATTTCAACTGTCACTGGATTCCATTAGACACACACATACAAAGCCGATTAGAAGGAAGAATACTAATACAATCAAAGTTTCGAAGAGTACAAGTGAAACGCCCACCCATTTCTCGCCATAGACAACGCATGAACAGGGTTGTCACTGCATCTTATATAAATTATTAATATACAAAATCCAATTGCAAGATGAGTACCACTGATGCACTATCATATATCAACAAGGCTAAGGAGGAAATTAGTGCTTTATATAGTAATATTACTGATCCGGCACTTAAACTAACTAAAGATCAGATGACTAAATTACTCAACAAACTTTCCAACCTCTCTGGCACCATGCTGGATGTTGGTGTCAAAGTTGGAATCCTCGAGGGACAGGTTAAGTCATATGAACACATGGTCTCCTCAAAATTGATAGAATCAACCTCACAACATGAATCTTCATATTTACCAAATTTAACAATGTGCGAAGCTGCTGACGAGCTCGAGGAGAGGAAAAAACGTTCGAAAAACATTATTATTTTCAACTTTCCTGAAAGCTTGGCCTGCTCTCAAATTGACAAAATTACAGATGACACGACAAAAATATCAAATACACTAATGGCCATAAACTCAACCATCACCAAGGCCAACATCACAACCTTTCGTCTGGGGATAAAAAAAACGGACAAACCCAGACCTCTAAAAGTGATGCTTGACAATCCCACCCAAGCCATTGATATTTTGCGAGAAAAAAATAGCATAACAGAGTACCCTGGCATTAAAATTTATTCCGACCAAACTCCAGCCCAAAGAAACTATCTCGCCAATTTACGATTAACCCTAGACCAAAGAACCCGAGACGGTGAAATAGGTCTCACAATCAAATATAAGAACAATAAACCTGTTATTGTAAATACAAAAAACTCCCCACGAAACTAACATTTTACTACCAAAATGTTAGAGGTTTGCGTACCAAGCTCAACACCCTAAGGTGTAATATTCCAACGATAAATAACGATGTGTACTGCCTAACAGAAACCTGGCTTCATGAAAATATATCTTCCCCTGAATTAGGCTTCACCAACTACGATGTTTACCGGCTGGATCGTGAAAATATTATTGGCGGCGGGGTTTTAATATCGATCAGAAAGATGTTCCATTCAAAACTATTAAAACTAAAAAATAAAAACATTGAACAAATAGCTATATTAGTGAAACTCAAAGCAACAAAAATAATAATTGTGTGTATGTATATCCCCCCCCAAGTTAGTGCTGATGTGTATTGTAAACATTGTGATGAAATTGAATCTTTGAAATTGAAATATCCTGATGCAAAATTAATAATTTTTGGGGATTTTAATCTCCCAAATGTAAACTGGGTACAACCCACCGAGTCTTCAAATCCCATTTCTGCTAAAGCCCAATTAATCATTGATATCATCAACTTTCTCAACCTTAAACAATTAAATCATGTTAAAAATATAAATGACAGAATTCTTGACCTTGTCATATCAAACATAAATAATAGTAATGTCAGCGAATCGCGTGAATCAATAGTATCCATTGACTCTCATCATCCCCCTTTACAAGCGACCATTTATTTGGCACCCATTGAACTCCTTAGTCCCCAACCTCCCGTTCACGAACTAAACTACAAGAAAGCCGATTATAATCAAGTGCGGTTATATCTTTCTTCGCTCAATTGGTCCCGCATTTTTATGTCTACAAACGTAGAAGAAGCAACAAATGTGTTCAACTCAAACCTTTATGATACTATTGAAAATTGCATACCAACTTCTATTGTAAAACGTAACGACTGTTACCCAAAATGGGTTAGTACTGAACTAAAAAAACTCATTCAATGTAAAAAAATTGCCCACATTAACTTTAAATCCGATAACTCCACTGACTGCTATAAATTTTTTTCTGTTTTACGAAATAAATGTAAAAGTCTATCTAAAAAATGCTATTCAGATTATATTACAGATGTAGAGCAGACTATCAAGTCAAATCCAAAACATTTTTGGAATTATGTGAATTCTCTTAAAGACAACAACGGCTGTCCTCGATCAATGTATTCAGGGCGAAAACATGCTGAAAGTGATCAAGAAATAGTTGACCTCTTTGCTGATCATTTCTCAAGTGTTTATGAACAGAAAAATGATAATGTAACTATACCTGAATTTAAATACACCAATGTAACTGACATATCAACATGCCACATTTCTCTGGATGATGTTAATACAAAGATCAGATCTCTAGATTGTAAGAAGGGGTCAGGTTCTGACAAAATTCCACCGGTATTCATAAAGGAATGCGCTCAGTTTATAGCAGCTCCACTTCAACACATATTCAATCTGTCACTTCAAACTGGAATATATCCTGATCCTTGGAAACTTAATCACTTGACACCTGTATTTAAATCAGGTGATAAAAATTGTGTTTTAAATTATAGACCAATTTGCATACTGTCTACCACCCCGAAAATGTTTGAAAGTATTGTCTTAGATAAAATTGCTGTTAAGTTTAGGCATATTATTACTCCAGAACAGCATGGTTTTGTGACCGGTCGGTCTACCACAACCAATCTTCTATTGTATGAACACTATATCTGTGAAGCTTTCACGTCTCGTGCACAAGTAGATTCAATATATACTGATTTTTCAAAAGCCTTTGATAAAGTAAATATTAATATCCTTCTCGCGAAACTGCAAGCCCTTGGTATACATGGATCATTCCTAAAATGGTTGAATAGTTACCTCTGTAACCGCGAACTGATGGTAAAATTAAATAATAAAGTCTCATATAAATTTAAAGTAACATCTGGAGTTCCTCAAGGCTCTCATCTGGGCCCACTTCTCTTCGTATTGTTTATAAATGATTTATCTTTATGTTTCGAAAATGTCAAATTCATTCTATTTGCAGATGACCTAAAGCTTTTTAAGATTATAAAATGTTTAAATGATGCACTTATCCTTCAGCATAATATAGATAGACTTGCTAGCTGGTGTGAAATAAACAAATTATTCCTAAACGTAAAAAAGTGTTTCCACATGTGTTTTTACCGTTCACGGACTCCAATAACCATATCGTATTCAATTAACAATAATGAAATTGCATTAGTACCATTTATCAAAGACCTTGGTGTTATTTTTGACAGAAAACTTACCTTTGATCGTCACTGTGAAACAATTTCCAATAAGGCCATGCAAATTCTAGGTTTTGTAATGCGTAACACAAGGACTTTTCAAAACATTGAGTCAATTAAATTACTCTACTGCTCTCTTGTGAGATCGCACCTAGAATATGCATCTCCTGTATGGTCTCCGATTTATACCTGTAACTTACACCGCTTGGAGAAAGTACAAAGAAAATTTCTTCGATACGTTCAATTCAAATTGAGACAGCCTGTAATTGATATCTGCTATAATACATTAATGTCTGGTCTAAATCTACCACTTCTTTCTACCCGGCGAACTATTAATGACATTCTTATACTTTTTAAATTACTGAACAATCTCATAGACTGCCCTCAAATGTTAAGTGTTATAAATTTTCGTGTCCCTGTTAAATCAACTCGACTCCACCATCTTTTCCACAGTGACAATCATAGCACTAACTATTTGTATCATTCACCGTTGGCGCGTTTTCACCGCACTGCCAACACGTATACAGACCTTTTTGATATTTTCAAAACCTCACCGTCTTGCATCAAGGCAAAAATACTTGGTTATGAATGTAATTGATATGTTTGTGAAATTTTAAATGTCTGTTTGTACTGCATCATACTGACTGTTGTGTTCTTCTTTATGTGTAACATATATATGGTGTTCTATACATATACATTCCACATATATACATATATGTGAAATGTATATGTATAGCATCAATAAAAACTGCTTGTGGATGTATTATTTTAGTGAAAAATGCTATTTCTAATTGTCAAGTCTCTGAGAGCCCTGAACTGTGTACTTATAATCCAATGTTTCACATTACTGTAAAAGCCTTTTATGGCGTTTAATAAATAAATAAATAAATAAATAAATTCTATCTGAAGAGCATTAATTGGAGAAGATTGCATTGCCCCAATAATCATTCTGAGCCCTTTTGATTGGATTCTTTCAAGTTTCTTATCCAGATATTTAGGAAGTGGGTCGAAAAGAAATGTGCCATAATCCAAGTGACTTCGAACGAGGGAATTATACATTAGTTTAAGAGTAGTAGGATGGGATCCCCACCATACTCTGGAAACAGCTCGCATCATATTAAGCCCCTTTTCACACTTAGCAGAAACGTTCTGAATATGCGGGAGCCAGGAAAGCTTATGGTCCAAAAGCAGGCCAAGAAATTTTATTTGCTTAACGATTTGAAGGGGGAAATTATCAAAAGAGACTGTAAAGTGAGGCAGTTTTCTTTTGCGAGTAAAAGCCACTACCTTGGTTTTAGAGGTAGCTAAATTCATTCCATTTGTCAACAACCAAACTTTAATATTATGTAAGGCCAAATTTAATTCCTTCGCAGCATGTGATAAATTTTTCTGAGATAAATATATGAGAAAATCATCCGCAAAATAAAGTCGCTTAATAGACGAAGGGATTACAATGTCTAAATCACTAATATAAATATTAAATAATAATGGACTGATTACAGACCCCTGGGGTAGCCCTTTCCAAAGTTTGCGCTTCAATATGTTTGAGGAAGAGAGGATAATAATGGATCTGTCTGTTAGCAAGTTGATAATAAATTGAAATAATTTTATAGGGATTTTTATTTTAATTAATTTTTCCTTCAAAACATCAATTAATACATCGTCGTAAGCTGAAGAAAGATCTAGAAATGTGGCCAATGTACAAGAGTTAAGGGATTGAGAAATACGGATATCTGTTGTTAACAAACTTAAATTATCCATAGTAGATTTCTTTTTCCGAAGGCCGTATTGATTAGGAGGGATAATACTATGATTTTCAACAAACCATTCTAATCTGTTCTTTATCAAATGTTCCACTACTTTAATTAAACACGACGAAAGAGCAATAGGACGATAGGATGAGACTTCGGACGGATTTTTCCCTGGTTTTAAAACCGGGAGGATTTTTTTAACTTTCCAGACATCCGGAATAAATCCTGTTTCAAACATGTTATTAATTAAGGATAAGAAATATTCAACCGACATGTCGGAGAATGCTTTAAAGAAGCTATATAATATTCCATCAGGACCCGGAGAAGAGTCAGAAAGAGATTTAATTACTCGCTTTAGTTCACTAACTAAAAAAGGAGAGTCTAGCCAGTTAGAGTGAGATGGATATGAAATAAAAGAGGGCATTTCTTCACATCTGGCAACTGAAGGAGGGGCAATCTTATCAGCAAAACCTATAATAATTTCCTCCGGAATATGTTTGGTACGCTCCGGAGCATATGACGAACCGAATTTTTTTAAATTAGTCCAAACAGATGACTGGGGAGTTTCAGGAGACAAGTTTTCACAAAATTTTCGCCATCCAGACCGCTTTTTATTTTTCAAAATACGTTTAGTTTCTGATTGGACGCGTTTCACTGATAAGAAATTTTCAAAAGACATGCATTTGCGGTAAATGGAAACTGCTTCTTTTCTAGAGTTAACAGCACGAGTGCATTCTTCGTCCCACCACGGAGTCGAATGTTTAGTTTTAATGTTAACTTTACGCTTTGGAATGGATTTTTCTGCTGCTTTTATAACTATACTAGGAAATAATTCACATTGTGTTCTGATGTTCCCAAGAGAAGATTTTACAGAGTGAACAAGAGAGTCTAATACAGAAGAAAAAAATCTCCAGTTCGCATCTTTCGTTTTAAATTTAAAATTATTGTTAATTGTAAAGGAATGCGAGGTGGTTAGATAGTGAAAGAGGATTATAATAGGGAAATGATCACTGGAAAGGGGGTCTTTAAGTATGTTCCAAGAACATTTACTTATCACCGAAGATGAACAGAGAGATAAATCAGCAACACTTTTCCTTTGTTGAGGGGGGGTGAATCGGGTTGGAGATCCGTCGTTTAAAATACATATGGGAATCAATAAAATCTAAAAGATTACGGCCAGAACGATTCGTTAATTCACTACCCCAAGAGGTAGAATGAGCGTTAAAGTCGCCCAGTAACATATACGGGGGACGGATCTGAGACATAAATGATGACCATTCGTTTTCATCAAAAATAGTGGAGGGAGGGACATATATTGATAGTATTGTAATATCACATACAACAGCTGCTACTATCTGAAAATTGTTAGAGAGAGTATGAAATATGATTGGTTTGAAAGGGATAGAGTCATGGATGATTAAGGCAGCGCCACCTTTACCATCCAGTCTATCATGTCTAAGACAATTATATCCCGAAATCTTAAATAGATACGAGGGTTTAAACCACGTTTCAGAAATAGCGGCAACTGAAATTTCATGTTCATCGAGTAATTTTACAAGTTCAAATTTATTACAGATTAGACTTCTGATATTCCACTGAAGAATTCTGTTCAGTTTCGGAGACATTAGGAAGACAGGATAATAAAGATTTAATGCAATCGGCAGCGTTGGACGGTATATTATTGTTGTTTGAAAGAATAGAAATTAAGAGGGTAATTAAAGTCTGAATGAAAGCAGAATTTTCATTCACCACTTTCCCTAAATAAGGGGAAGATTGGGAACTATTTAAAGCACTCCCATTGAGTGTCTGAGATTTATATTTCCCATTTGGGTTAAACAAAATATCATTTTGTTGATTTTTATCAATAGAAGCAATAAATTTTGGTTTTGGTTTTAGTGGTATAAAAATTGTTTCCCTGTGAGAAGATGATGGAGGAGATTTAGAGTAAGATAGATTGCAAGTAATTGAGGTAGATGTTACCTCTGCAAACGATTTTATTGCAGGTGGGAATAATTTTGATGCCTGGAAATAGGAAATGTTGTCTGAAGCCATTGATTGTTTAATATTCCTTTGTCTGGTCAATTCTGGACAGGCCACACTAACCGCTGTATGATTTCCCTTGCAGTTAATGCAACGTGGATCATTCGATGATTTTTGGCAAAGATCAAAGGGGTGGTCCTCTCCGCAATGAAAACAACGTGGAGGGGAACGACATATGGGTTTAGAGTGTCCGAAACGGCAGCAGTTTAAACACTGTATCGTCGGGAATTTATATACTTCCACAGGGAGTGCGTTGTAATAAATAAATACCCGAGATGGCAAAGTTTGGCCTTCAAAAGTAATAACAACCGATTGTGAGGGTTTCCATGTAGTGGTTCCATTAGATGTATCTTTGTAATTTAATCTACGTGCTTTTAAAACCTTAGGGGTCACTTGAGAATCATTAAGTGCATCAACAATTTCAGATTCTGAGAGATCGGTTGGTATACCTCTCACTCGGCCCATTCTAGTAAGGTTGTAAGTTGGAATATAAGCTTTAAATTTGTGGTGTGAAAGCGTATCAATTTTTTGGACAAATTCATTTGCAAAGTTTGCGGATTTAAATTCTAGGGATAACTTATAGCGGCCTTCCGGCTTAATAGATCCGTTAACTATGCCAAGGTTATTGTTTTTTGAACTAAAAATGAATTTCCCGAAATCCAGAGGATGAATAATTTTTCCTTGTTCAGTACTTTGGACATTGACAATGAATAGAGCCGAGGAGGATGGGGAATAACTTAGTTCAGTATTTTTAGATTCTGATAATATGGTATCCTTACGAATTTCCTTAGGGTTTGAGGTTTCATCGGATTGCGAAGGTTTAATTTTGGGAGGTACATTAAGACAGAGCGATGGTCTTCGTTTTCTGGAAGGGAGTATTATAGAAACATCCGATTCATACTCATCTCCAATATTAAATATGGACTCGGGGTCAGGAGGTCGACCTTCATCTTCCTCCATATTTATAAATTAATTAACAAAAAAAAACAATTATACAGTCTATTTGATTGACTGTACACACGAATTTATCAATACCTTAATATAACAAACAAATAATAGAAAATAAAAATGTAACAATAATTTCTTATCTGTACGAAGTCCGCGACAGCAGGCAGGCAATTCGTCAAACACAGAGCACGACTATCCACTACCGTAGTTCGATGACTAATCCTACATTTGATACTAAAGAGGGACTTAATTAGTTCATGGGGTCTTTATTCATAACTAACAACTTTTGTTTCTCCAGTTTGGAACGGAATCAATTTATCGCGTCTTGAATGATGAATTAATTTAGCCAATGGAATTTGCATTCGATTTCTATCAATTCTAAAAACTTTGTTAGTTCTCCTCCATTCATTAATAAGCCAGTTATTTAGCGTAACGATACAATAATTATCCAAAAAGTTATGCATATTTAAAGCTTATCCGAAACCTTGGAGGCCGCTAAAAGCATCGGCTTTTGTCTACCGACTGTAGGAAACATATTGTTACCGTGCTCGCAAATATCGCTAACTGACCATAGATGATGGATATAGGTTTTATCGATTTACCGTGGTAATCATAGACATATGAATATTAGTAGACCTGCCCTAAGTGATTAAAAGCGTATTATCCCCACTCCCCATACCGGTTCCATTGGAGCCGGCTGTGCTCGCGTATGGCCTCAAGTGAAATTTGAAAACGTGACGTCATCATTCTTGTGCGAACTATGGTCGAGGCATCATCGGTTCATTTTACGAAATAACACGGCAAAATGTTGACTTGTACTATGAAAACTTGTAAAAATAGATGTGAAAAAGAGAATAAACCCAATTGTCGTATTACATTCCATATATAAGCATTATTTTACTTTATAAGCATATTCACATCGTATAATATGAATCAGTTGTTACTATCACATCGAGAAACGTCTGGACGCGAAACACAAAGCTGGTTGGTTGCTGGGAAGTAAATTATGAACATTTATAAAAGTGTCTTAACTAAATACTTAAACGAAATATTCGACTCTGAAAATAGAAGAAATTTATTTTGCCGAATTTGGACTTCGCAAATTTGTTCATAACGTGGCGAGTAATTTGCGCTCCCATGTAAAAATGTCTATTCATTCAAAAGCAGATTTTACTTTTAAGAAGTAAATGGTGATATTATAATGCGAGATGCCTATTTACTGTCAGATTGATTTATTGACGAATCACAGTCAGCTTCACTCCCTTCGTTCTTCAACAGTTGATTTTACCCCTCGCCATTATCTTCTCGTCTATTAATTCCTATGTCTGTGGTGGTAATTGAGCGTTAAGTCGAAGGTGGTAATACAAAATCATGTGTTCTTGGTTTAAAAATTTGATCGATTATAAATGTTTTAGATGTTTACATTACCTACATCACAACTTTGGCATTTGAAACAATCGAGTGTTTTTTTATAACTCCTTTGAAGTTCAAAATCTCCTACTTACAAACCATTTTTCAGATATTGTTTTATTGCATAATGTGGAAAATTAAGTTCTTCAGAAAATTATGGTAAAATATTTGTGCCTAAACGTGCGCAAAATAAAATAAAAGTGGCGATTGGGAATTTAAATCTTATCGCAATACTACATAAGGAGTGTTATTGTTGGCGGCCCGATTCCAAATGTTACACGATGTAGTTCATTACCTTAAGGCGAAGCTTAATGCTAAATTACTATTTTGATTAATCTTTATAACGAATTGGTGTACATTATGAATACTAAAAAATATGCTTTAAATAAACTAAAGGTTTTCCTACCGTTTCGCTGGAGCGGAATACAAATAAAAAAATAAATTACTTAACAAAAAATATTAATGTAAACTACTAAAAAAAATATTTTTTCAATAGAAATGTATAAACGCGTAAAGGAATTAACTTTAAAATACAGTATTAAAGCAAAGATTATCTGTGATAGTTTCACTTGATTAATTTTTTGCTTTCTTATAAAAATATTTACAAAATAAATAAAAAATAGTTTTGTGCTTGAAATCGAACGTTTCTAGACTCCGTTTGTCAAGCGATTTAGATGCCTATTACCTACGATATAAGGTATACCAAGAATATACACATTTTTGGCTTGTAGCTTCCTCTTAATATAATAAATAAATAAATCAATAACTAATTATCAATTTATACATAAAATTGCATACAATCGTGATTGGCACGCGTTTTAAACACCGTCTCAAAAACGTTCCGTTCCAGAAGCAACCAAATTACTTACCGTTACGTTTTATTTGTCGTTTTTTTGCACGGCATAATTTTGTACCGAAATAAATTCAGGGTCACGAAGTTGTGATTTACGACTGCTGAAAAAAATTATAAAAATGTATCACTTTGACCACTGAAGAAGCGAAATAACAGAAGTGTTTTAATCATCAAACATATTAATTTCGGTTATAATAATAATAATATTGGGCAATTTTTATTTTTTTTAATATTTTTATTTTTATTTTAAATACATAAACGGCTATACTGCCTTTTATAAATAAACATATAATAGAGTATAAAGTAAGAAAAATAATATTATTACATTATAGTAGTTTTAAACTTAAAAATAACATACAATTATTTTGTGTATCACAACCAAAAATAACAAAAAAAGAACAATGAGAAATATCATCATTTCATTTCAACATGTCCATATTGCGTATATAAAATTACATTATGGAAAAATAATTTTTGAGTGCATGTTTATATTGCGCTAATTTTAAGAAATAAATGTCGCCGATGTTGGCATGTTCATTTCCCAATATGTGTAATCGACTGATTGGTGAGTAATAATGTGATAATGTATATGTATTATTATAGTAGAACGGTAGAGTCAGTCTATTGTTAGCGCGACCAGGGCAATGAAATCGTATTAGTTCTATTAAATCAGGGGTATCCAGGACCGAGTGAATTATTTTATATAATATTAATAGATCACAGATTTTTCTGCGATCTGATAAATTTACGAGATTAGTCCAGTTCAATAACAAATTATAGTCCACGGATTCTCTTGGAATACCTAATTTAAAATTAATATACCTAAGGAATCTATGCTGGACTTTTTCAATTGCTTGAATATGGATATTGTAATGTGGAGCCCAAATCGTAGAGTTATATTCCAAAATGCTTCTCACTAGCGTTATGTATAAAATGCGAATAGTATCAATGTTACAAAATTGTTTGGTTATTCTAATAATAAATCCTAAAATCTTCATTGATCTATTAATAATATTAGTTACATGGCTAATAAATGTAAGTTTTGAGTTGAAAATAATACCTAGATCATTTATTGTTTCTACTGAGTTTTATATAATTTTGTCAAGATTGTATTCATAAATTGTCGGTTTCTTTATTTTATAAAATCTTATTATTTGACATTTACTAATGTTAAGTGCCAGTTTATTGCATATACACCAATTAAACAAGTTGTTTAAATTTTTTTGTAAAATTATGCAATCTGAAATATTTTTAATTTTTTTTATATAATTTTAAATCATCAGCAAATAACAGGATATCAACATCGGAAAAAACGTCTACAATGTCATTAATAAATAAAATAAACAGTATTGGTCCTAAATGGGAGCCCTGTGGCACACCACTAGTGGCAGAAAAGGCATCCGATATTACGTCATTTAACTTTACAAAAAGTTGCCTATTTGTTAAATAACTCTCTACCCATTTAAGAAAGTTCCCGGTTATACCCATACTCCTTAATTTATTTATCAATATTTTATGACAAACTTTATCGAACGCCTTGCTGAAGTCAGTATATATCGAATCTACTTGACATTTATCTGCAAAGGCATTCGCTATAAAGTTTTCATATATTAGTAGATTTGTCAGAGTTGATCTATTCTTCATGAAACCGTGTTGAAACCTTGTTATAATCCCATTTAATTTAAAACTAATTTTATCCAAAATAATTTTTTACAAATAATTTTGGAATAGTTGACTGTATACACACAGGTCTATAGTTGCGTATATCACATTTGTCACCTTTTTTAAATATGGGTGTGATGTAACTATTTTTCCATGCAATTGGAAAATATCCCGATGACAATGACATATTAAAAATTAAATAGAGGGGATACGACAAGGCATGTATACAGTGTTTCAATAGAATTGGTGGTATTTTGTCAGGACCCGAACTTTTTTTAATCTAATTTGTTAATATGGGTTTTAATTTCATTTATATCTATGTGAATGTTAGAAATTTGTAAATTGATGTTAGATGAAAAAAAGGAATTTCACTATTATCAATTGTGTTGTCATATACATCTTTAAAAAATGGAGCAAATAAATTAACAATAGTTTCTGCATTATTTCCATTTATGCCGTTATAATACATGCTAGCAGGTATATCTATTTCATTTCTTTTTAATGACTTTGAGTACTTCCATAAAGTGTTGATGTCGTTATTTGCAATTGAATTTTCCACATTATTTAAGTATTCTTTGTAACATTTTTTAGAAAGATCGTGACATTGGCGTCGAATTGAATTGAATTGAATATAATCTTTAATTGATTTAGAATTTTTGTACTTTTTATGTATTTTCTTCTTCAATAGAGTCAAATCAATTAAATCTTTATTGAACCACTGAGGGAAAACATTATTTTTACATTTAATGTAAGGCACATTTTTTTCTATGATATTGTGAATTATTTTATAGAATACGTTGATATTTTCGTTAATATTTTCTTGTTTTAAAAAAGTCCAATCAGTAGCATTTAAGCATTCATTAATATGATTAAAATCAGCTTTATTAAAATTGTGAAGTGATTTTTTGCACTGTAGATTTGGTATTTTATTTAGTGATACGCTAATATTTAATGGAGGATGATAGTTATCTACAGGTAATATTATTTCACTTGATTTTACTACAGTTACTGAAGTATCACTTGAAAATACCAAGTGTATTTTGTTATTACAATTTTCAATTTTATTTAATTGTGTTATATTTATAAAATTTGACATGCTTATAACTTCTTTGTTTAAAGTTGACAAGCCAGCGTTTTCTATACCTGTCAATTCCATAAAGTTTTGATTCCAAATGATGTTCGGAAGATTAAAATCGCCAGTTATAATTATTTTTACTTTTGGATATTTTAATTGTAAAATTTCAATATCTTCAAAATGCTTAGTATAAATACTAATATCCGATTTAGGCGGAATGTACACATTACCCAATAAAATTCTGTTTTTACCTGTATTAATCATAACAAATAATTGCTCTATTTCAATGTTTTTTGTATTTAACTGTCTGGAGACAATATTTTTCGCTACTGCAATCAGAACTCCACCACCTCTTCTTTTATTGTTTTTAATGTCATCGTTTGTAGATTGATTTCTATCCCGGCGGAAAACGTTGTATCTTGACATTCCTAGTTCTGCAGTGTGAATATCCGGATGTAACCAAGTTTCTGTGAAAATCAACACATCAAATATTGAAGTAGTTATTTCTAGTCTGAGAGTGTCCATTTTAGTTCGAATTCCTCTGACGTTTTGATAATATAGGTAACAGTGATTTAGTTTATTGTGTAGTTTTTTGGTGTATGCTGTTGAACGATTTTCGGAATAGAATGAACATATTTTATCGTGAGATTTGTTTCACCGCTATTTTTCCGTTGTTCTAATTCAATTATCAGATTCTTCATGTGATTTCGTTGAGTTATTGTCAAGTCAGGTTTTATCTTTATTCCATCGGTAATTTTTAATTTATTCCGAAGAATGTATTTTACTTGGAAAGAATCTTCAAATTCCACTTTAATTGGTCTGATGACTCCAGGTTTTTTAGCACCAAGTCTGTATATTTTTAGATTTTGTGTTGGTATGTCATCAATATTTTTGATAGTGGATATTATTATTTTTGAGTCATTTGTCAAATTTTCTTCTTGAGACAACTCACTTTCCGGTACGTTTAGAAAGATTGCATTTTTCGATTTTTCCTTCCTTTCTTCCAATTCCATTATGGTTTCACAAAGATCTGGAATTTTTTGAGTCGGTTGATTTTAAGACAAGTTTTTGTAAACGGCGAGTTCACCTTCCAACTTCGCCATTATAGCCGCCATATGAGAAATTGAAGCCATGATGTTGTTGGACTCCGGTATTATTTTTGCAATCTGCTCTTTGTTAAATTTATTATTAGGGTTCATCATGACAGTTGTTAATTTGTCAACTGCTTCCTTTGCAATTGTGACGAAATTAATGGATTCCATATTCATTTAGATATCTGAAACTTTTCGTTAATATTTTTGAACCGCACAGTGTAACACCCCTGATTTATATTGGAATATGTACTGCACAGGTAAGGTTTAATATAGGTACCTGCCGCAGAGTTCACACTGTATTATTGGCACATTTATGATTAATTTCGCCTTTTGCTTTAAGCTATATTCAAGAATGTAATTTTAATAATAAAATTTATATTCCACACTGTAATAGGTAGTATGTTTACGTAATTTTAAATAGCACTTTCTTTAACATATGTTTTAAGCCACTATTATCAGTATAAACACTATTTAATAATATTATTATGAAGAGGTTAAGGGATACGTGTACTCACTTTCACAGTTGTTATTGAAAATGATATATATATATATATAGCGCCATTTTTGTGAGTTATCACCTCTATGCAAGTATTACAAAAATATAAATATTACCAAAATAAAGTGAAGTTAAGTAAAGTAAAATGAAGAACAGGAACAGGTGACATGAAGATAGAAGATGGAGACTCTGCAGTAAGAATCTTAGGTGGTGAAGAAATTGGACCAGCTGCTGCAGCGAGAGATTCCACCAACAGTGCCAGCACGAGGTTCGTCATCCATCCAGGTATGTGTTTGATGCTAATAAAGCGCTGACACCATACCCTCACATAGATACCAGACCTTGGCAGCACCGCTGTGACGTTCAACAAAGATAGAAGATTGAGACTCTACAGCGAGAATACTAGGTGATGAAGAAACTGGACCAGCTGCTGCAGCGAGAGAGACTACCGAGCCCACCAACAGTACCAGCACGAGGTTTGTCATACGTTCAGGAATGTGTCTGCTGCTAATAAAGCGCTGACATGTTTGAATGTAAGTGTAATTTTCACAATTGTAACAGACGTTTGAAGAATAATTCAGACAATCGATTAAGTAGATACTTTTCTTTAATCAAAAAATTATTATGTTTTCATTTACCCCTCAAGCCTCTGGCATATTCTGTCAGAGAGTCCGAGTATTTCCGCCTTTTTTATGTGACACCGCACAAGAGTACCAACTGCTTCCAACGATCTGGAGCCAGTGAGACAAAGGCATCCCCAATGGAGGTATGTTGTGAGATTGAAGGTAGTGGGGATTGGGGAGGGGAAGGAGATGGGGTCAAGGATGGTGGGGAAGTACCTGGCTATTCGAATCTGGTCACCAAACATGGCCAAACCCATTTCAAGCAATTTTTCAATTCTGAATGTTGGTCTGCACCAGGAGAGTGTCTTTCGCTCTGGAACGTGCCGCAAATAAACTGTTTATTTTTTTGAACTAGTTAATTGTGAAATAACATAAATTAGTCAAATATAATTTACTTACGCACGCCGGGATTTGTACCCGGAGGATGATGAAATTTATAAAAAAATTCCAAATCCTTTCATTTTATATTAACTCGACACATATTTTAGGATGCTGTGTCGAGGGTCTGTTTGAGGAAACGAGCGAGAGATATGCTATATTGTAGGAGAGAGAAATCACAGAGGCTGGCAAATCATTTTACAGCCGTAGAGGTGACCCACTCTCATGTGACAATGTTAAACTATGTACGCGGGAGCGCGTTATACTGGTACAGATATGATTTTGCAGGGTCAGGGGTTTTTCCTTGGCTGCCAAGTTCAACAGTAGGGTGTGCAGTTGTGTGCCATCTGTAGTATATGTAGGCCCTGTAAAGGTATGATTTGAGATTTTCACGGCCAAAAGTATTAAAGTGATTTGTTTTTGGGTATTATGCCGCGCTACATCCTTCTTTAGCTAAAATTTGTCCATCATCAGGGACGTATTCGGATGTGTAATCTAAGTTTGTGGTGAAATATGTGCTTATGTATGAAGATGCGATACCGTGTTGCCAGCTCCACCCCACTAAGAGCTGACATTAATGTATAATTTTAAAGTAGTTTTCTGCGTTTAGTTCTGGTGTAGCCGTCAATTACCGGATACCAAGAACTGCTGAGCTTAGCTCCATCGTCTCTATAAATATTTAAGGGATTTTTCATGAATTTCAATGGTAATCAGCCGTGCTCTGTATGTTTTGGGTCTCCCCAGGATTTCAGGAACAAATCCAAAGTAATGCTCGGTTTCAATCAAATGCTCGGCAATTGCCGATTTGTCAGGGTGGTCGAGTTTACAAGCTCTGAAGTTTTCCGATATCCTTTTGGAGACTGTCCGTTCTGTCTGACCTACATAAACCTTGTCACATCCGGAACAGCTGAGTTTGTAAACTCCATCTGTTTCCAGAGGAAACATAGTTTTTGCAGGCCTTAGTCCTGTATTTTAGCTGTGGTTCCAAAGACATTCTTGATGCTTCCTTAGTATCTTGACGATTCTGTCTGTCACATTGTGAACATAAGGTAAGAAAGCGCAGCCTTTTGACTCTTGTTCAATTCTGTCTTCGTTTGGGGTAGATTTGGCTCTAATGATTTGCCTAATCTGTTTTGCGGGGTAACCGTTACGCTTTAGTACATCGGTTAACCTTATAAGTTCTGATTCAATTTTAGGTTATTCACATATTCTTGTTGCTCGGGTCACCAACGTGTGGATAAGTCCCCTCTTCTGTGCTGGGTGGTGATGCGATTCTGCGTGTAGTTACCGGTTCGTATGAGTTGGTTTTCTATACGCGGAATGCCCTAGGCTACCATCGTGTTTTCGCATCACCTCCACATCTAGAAAAGAAAGGATTTTATCTTGGTTTTCCAGCTCCACTGTAAACATAATTTTGCTGTGGAGTGAATGAAGATGGATAATTCCTGGACCACTTTAATACACTCCACAGCAAAATTAAGTTCACAATGAAGCTGGTATATGTCAAATGCATAAAATATCATACAACAGCGACAACAGATAAAAGGCGGTCTACATAAAATGTGGTCTACATAAAATGTGGTCCACATAAAATGTGGACTACATAAAATGTGGTGTACATAAAATGCGGTTAACGTAAAATGTAGTCTACATAAAATGTGACCTACATAAAATGCGGTCTACATAAAATGTGGTCTCCATAAAATGCGGTCTACATAAAATGTTGTCTACATAAAATGTGGTCTACATAAAATGTGGACTACATAAAATGTGGTCTACATAAAATGCGGTTTACATAAAATGTGGTCTACATAAAATGTGGTCTACATAAAATGCGGTCTACATAAAATGTGGTCTACCTATTAAACGAAATTACCGATTAAACGAAAAAATACATAAATGAAAAAATATCTTTGTTTTAAACCACTTTATTACATTTATAGACGTCGACCGGTTTCGGTTGAACTCAACCTTCATCAGGACAGTACAAATATATTTGTACTGTCCTGATGAAGGTTGAGTTCAACCGAAACCGGTCGACGTCTATAAATGTAATAAAGTGGTTTAAAACAAAGATATTTTTTCATTTGTGTAATAATGTCAAGCCACAAAGTGTTTGCTTCCTTCGATAATTTAAAAAATACATATTTTAAATAGCATTATAAACACTATTCCTACCTCACCTTTTGACGTTTCAAATAAAAATAAGATAACTAAAAATTCACAAAATTTCATATTTTTTCTCAAATTGCGGTCGGAACCTTTGGTTCCAGAGACGTTTACGTTTTAATTGATTTGTGGTTAACTTCTGGGTTTGAAAGTAAAGCGTAGTTTTTCTCTTTCTAACACCGTTTATTTCATATTTTTCACTATGATAGTATAGAAAATGCAACGATTTTCTATGAGATCATTGAGCTATTCCAAAAAGCAAACAAATTGACTGAAAAGCTGTGTGTTAAAAAAAACTAAACAAATTAGGCTGAGGAGTTAAAAAAAAACGCTGCTGGAATTTGTTAGTACCCATTATTTGAAATGTTTCATTATTCATATTATTTTAAGTTTTGTCAATCAACAATTTTGTTATTAACCTCTGGTATGCCGGAGATGCATATCAGGTACGCAAGATTTTTACCTGTCGTGTACCGGAGTTGCCATAAGGCAACGGCATATGACATGATCTTTTCATGTGTTTTTATACTAATGCATATCGTTAGTATATCCAAAAGTTTAAGGGTCTTATGAGTGTTGCCGACTTTAATTTTCTCTCACATACATGGATATAGATCACACTTCTAGGGACTTTATATTCATTGAATATGGCGTACAGCTAACCAATAAAATTAGCACAATTTAGCAACAGTATTGTTTGAAGCTTAATGGACGTTTAAAACTAATCGGTACGAATTATAGATAAATTATTGATTTTGCACGAGCGTTTCATTCACTTGCCGTGAAACAACAGGAGTGATTTTCATGGTAATCAAAGAACAAAAATATTAAGAAACATTTTTGAGATGAGAATTGTTTATATTAATGTATCGCTGCTGCAGGCCATTATCTTCCTGACATCATCTTCACGGGGTAAAATGGTATGATGTATCGAAAAATTAAATAAACCTGATTGCTGTAAGTTAAGCCGTTTTTTTCAATTATAATTTTTTTTATTATTTATTATATGCATCTATATAAAAAGGTTTACATACATATTATTGGTTTTGCCTATCTTACTAAGAAATCCTGTGTCGAGACAGACTAGTTAACAAATATTTTATAATATTAAAATAAATTACATTTTTCAATAAAATTAAATATTTGATAAAAATTTTCAGGTTGGTAGGTAGTGGTAACAATAATGAGATAGAGGATTATATTTGGGTGAGGTGACTAATTATTGAACGACCTTTTTCGATGATCCATTATTTTTTGATCAGGATTTTGTATTTGTTAATATTATTCGATTTTCTTGTTTCTCAGGCAGGTTATTGTATATTTTAGAAGCAATGTATTTGAAATTTCTTTCAACAAATGTTGTGTTTGTTTTAGGTGTTTGTATGAGTTCTTTGGTTTTGTGGCTCGTGTTTACAATATTTTGGGTATTTTCATAAAATGTATGTGTTTTATTTTTAAACAGATGAGTTAAGATAGTTTTTGTGTAAATTTGTCGAATATCTAATACATGGAATATGTAGAATATATCTTCAGTACTTGTTATTAAGGGAACTTTAAGAATAACTTTCATAATTAATTTTTGTGCCTTCGATAATGAATCTATAGCTGATAGTGTTGCACCTCCCCATGCGATTATTCCATACTCAATGATTTTGAAGAAGTAAATATGTTTTCTAATTTTATTCGTGATAAGAAGGCAATGTGTATTCCACTTAAGATATTGATGCCTTCCAAAACTGCACTGTCTGCTTTTGCAAGTTCAGATATAAATATTTACCATAATACGGGCATTTGCCTAATTAGGGTATTAATAAAAAAAATATATAAATAAAATTTATAAATCATTTTCAAGGAAACTTAATTGCCACATTATAAAATAAAACAATAATCTAAAAGCGTTTCGGACAGCATTGCAGTGTCCATCATCAGGGCAGATGTGTTATTTGAGGTTGTGTTAAAATGTGAGCTTATGTATGAGGTTGTGATACCGTGTTGCCAGCTCCAACCCTCCGAGCTAACAATAACGTATCATTTTATATTTATGCAATTATAATTATAGCAATGCTGTCCGAAACGTTGGCTAAAGAAGGAGTTAGCGCAACACGGCATAACACCCCAAAAACAAATAACAAAAATACTTTTGGCCGTGAAAATCTTAAATCATATTTAATAATCTAAAAGGTAGTGGTAAGAAGAAGATTGTTAACTTCAAAGCAGTTTTCATAGATCTTATACATCATTTTTTTTCTGGGCTTATAAAAATGCTTATTTTTACAAATGTGTTCTAGTCGCAGTATTTAATTAAAGCTTATAAACTATTTCATGTCAATTTCAAACCCCTTTTTTTATGTCAATTCCCCGGGGACCATTTATTGGATAACCAACACCTATGCCATAAGTCACCAAAAGTAGTTGGCTACATTTGTTAATTTAGCAGGGGTGCCCGGGTACATCGGGTAAGGTGTGTTCAAGATACGCCTACCCACCAGCTGAGAGAGGCTGGTTTGTGAGAACCTTCGAGCTCACCAACTGGTCTCTCGACTCATCGTCTTGCGCCGCCGCGGAAGGGATGGATTCAAATGTCCGTCACTCCCGGACAAACTGACTCCTGGACAAACTGACTCCTGGACAAACTGTCTCCTGGACAAACTGAGTCCTGGACAAACTGACTCCTGGACAAACTGACTCCTGGACAAACTGTCTCCTGGACAAATTGACTCCTGGACAAACTGACTCCTGGACAAACTGACTCCTGGTCAAACTGACTCCTGGACAAACTGAGTCCTGGACAAACTGACTCCTGGACAAATTGACTCCTGGACAAACTGACTCCTGGACAAATTGACTCCTGGACAAACTGACTCCTGGACAAACTGAGTCCTGGACAAACTGACTCCTGGACAAACTGACTCCTGGACAAACTGACTCCTGGACAAACTGACTCCTGGACAAACTGACTCCTGGACAAACTGACTCCTAGATTGCTACTCACTCCTCGTACCTTTTACCTTCCCAGAACTTCGTCTCCATACTCTCCTTAAAAAAGACCATCCACACAGCATCCCACTTGTATGACTTTATATCATTTTTTAAAGGTGTGTCGAATTGTCATTGTGTTGGGTTGTGCAGTTACCGCAAATAACAGTGATTTTAAGACTGCAATTGCAGCATTTATTAAATATGATAACATTCCCCGTTTGCGTTCAATTTCGTTTATCTTGTGCGGAAATCGTTTAACACCGAACCATTTTACCGTTCCCCGTGAGATGGCCCCTCTTACCGTAAGACCAAAGCCTCAGGGGCGGACTGGTGTTGATTGTTGATGGTGACTTTACCAACATCAACAATTTAAAAAATCATAAACTAACCGAAAGAGCCTCAAAAAGCCATCTGAACTACACGATTTTCAATAATGTTACAAAAATCAAACATTAAAAAACAATATTTTTTATCAAAATACTAATACTAAAATCAATGTTTTTTTTTAAAAGTTGACTGAGGATTGAACATTCCTCCCCAGGGACTGGCTCTTAACTGCTGTGAACTTTAAATAATGTATTTTCAAACATTGAAAAAAAATTGGTTTGACTAAAGATTGAACCTTCCTCCCCAGGGACTGAAATCAACCGCGCTAATAACTGAGCCAAATCCAGATTGGGTAGAAACGACATTTATTTTGTATATTAACTGCGGTAAAGCCATCAAATTTCAGAAAAATGCCTATGTGTCCCCGCGTGTATGCTTGAATGCCACCAAAGCTTGATAGAATGCATTGTCATTGACAACAATCCTATTCTATATTCATTCCTGAAAGCAGAAGTTAAATTCAAACAAATGTATTTAAAAATAAGACGTAATTTTTTTATTGTCTCATTAAAACAGTTTTACACCAATATCAAATGATAACAGACGTAGAACAAATAACGATATATTCAATAAATTGTAAAAAATATAGTTACACAAATAAACAGCAGAAATAATAAATATACAAATATGCTTCATAAAAACATCTCTTTCAAAAACCTAAAACAAATGCAATGTTTGAACAAAGAAACTTCAAATACATTGAGAACAAAACATACAAGAAACTATCTAACAAAACAAGACAATTTAAAAATCAAAACAAATTCAGAATTTTGACTAGACATTGGGATCATTAGCAAAGACCGTGCAATAATAAGTCAACTCACACAAAACTAAATCCCTTCAGCACTTTTGTTCAGTTAAGGCGGTGCACTACGTAGTAATGCAAAATCATGTGTTTTTGGTTTGAAAATTTGGTCGCCTAGAAATGTTTCAGATGCTTTAATTAAATACTGCGAGTAGAATACATGTTGGCTTTTGAAATAATCGAGTATTTTTTAGATAAGTCTTTTTATAAGCCCAGAAAAAAATAATGTATAAGGCCTATGTAAACTGCTTTAAAGTTCAAAATCTCCTACTTACGAACCCATTTTTGGTTATTATTTTATTGTATAATGTGGAAAATTAAGTTATTTATAAAATGATAGGAAAAAATTAAATATTTATCCCTGAACATCCACAAAATAAAATAAAAGTCACTTTTTGGCCATGTTTTTTTCTTTCATAAATCAAAACAGGCGGATGGTGTTAAGCGGGAATATAAACCTTATCGCCACCTACGTAAGGTGTGTTATTGATAGCGGCTCGATTTAAAATATTACACGACGTAGTGCATCGCCTTAACAATGTTTTCTGTGTATTTCAAATGCGCTTTTTACATCTTATTTTTTAATTATTCGTAAAAAAATACTGTTTTAAAAACTAGATAAAATTATCTTAGCGGTGTATGCATTCAAAATAAACAGTACTACTTCTAAATAATAATTTTTTAATATCAAACGTTAAATGTTGTCAAAAACGATAACAACATTTTTACTTGATTTTTTATTCTAATCAAATTGAGAAAACTCGATATTTCAAAAACACATTCTTTTTGTTTTGAGAATTCGTAAGAAAACATACCTTCACTTTTATCTCGTTCATATAATAAAAAAATAAGTCACGAAGTTTAACCGATTGTTACGATAGCGGTGCGAAATATGAATTATTCATTTAGGCTTATTTTAGGATTTT